>NC_086291.1:6976805-7276805 GCF_963924245.1 Chroicocephalus ridibundus | reverse complement strand
CCTCACAAGCTAATACAGTGGCAAGGGTCACAGGCTGAGGAACAGAAGAGCCAGGACACACACTCACCGCACTCGGGTACTGAAATTCAAACTTCACAAATGCATCCAAATCTCTTGGCGATACACCTGAATGAGACAACAACCAGCCAACACAGGTATTTTCATTGTATCTGTAATGCTGAGCAGGATTTTCATGAGCACCTAACTGATTTTCTGTAGGACTCATGACCTGTCTCTTGACAACTGAAAAACCCATCCATCAAACCAAAATCCATAGAAAGCTGACATCCAAAGGAAAACACCTACTTTTCTTAACGCCGCTCTTAGTCCTGAGACAGTCTAGCACAGATGGTTTACAAGCTCCCAGAAACAAGGGACTAAAAGCAGTAACATTGGCAAGAGCAACTCCCTGTCTACTGAAGGGTCCATACACACTAAGGTGGCAGGCACTCATCACAAAATAGGAGATAAACATGAAACTTAAACTATTACCCAGTTATGAGTGAACCCAGCTGAACTTAAAGTTCTTCCCTCTGTCCAGATGGAACCCAAACTATCTTTAGGCTTCTGGTTTGTTTTTTTTTCAAATACCATTTAATGGTTTTTGGGGGGCTTGAGCCTGAAATGGGGTTATTTTGTTTTAATGAGTGCTGCCTACAAAGGTCTTGACTCCTGAAGTGGTCTTCAAGGTAGAAAAAAAATAATTCCCCACTACTTTCCTCAGCTACTCAAAGGAAAAAGCTGACGTGCCCTTTCGAGTACATACCTGGCGGAGCTGGGAGGTTTATCCCCCTGACAATAAGAAGGTGCATTTCTGTGCTGTTGAGCTCAGAAAATATCCTGTGAAAAAACAGACAAAAAAGTGTATTCATCCGAGTAGCCCACCACCACCTGATCCACTGCCAGACCAGGATGCCACTGGTATTTGTCACATCTTTTTCAATAGTGCACTCGTACATAGATCATGTTCATAAATTACCAACGAACAACGAAAGAGCACAAACTGAGATGATAACATCTCTGGGGTATAGAGAGAAGTGCCACGAACAAAGCCCAAAGGCAACAGGATTGAGGGAGAAATACAGAGGATGGAAGAGTGGCAGAAGCAGCAGAATATGAGATGAAGCTGAAGATATTTTGAAAACAAGAGAACCCAGAAGAGAAGTTAGAGAACAAGTTCTTTGTATTTAAATTGTTGAGAGCGTCCTTTCAGGCATGCTGAGCCTAACCCTAGTTTGCCACCCGAATGCTGAGCCACCCAAGTTTGCTGGGGCGCACAGTTCCCTAAACAAGAGCTAGAAACCAGAAAACTCATTCCAGTCTGCCTGAGAAATCCATTTGTTTTTCCACACCTTATCATTTTAAAGGTTCTTTCCTCGAAGTGATGGCTTGGAGGATCCATTCCTTGCGCTCGTGCAAGCTGTAGGATGTCCATGTCTTTTTTACAACCTTGTGCCAGTTTCTCAAACCTATAGAAAAGGCAAACAAACAATAGAAAAGCTACACAGGTACCGGAACATCAGAGCATTCTGCCAGATACAGGCCACAGAGTAAGCCTCAGACCAGAGGACTGAGAGCAACCTGGAGACGCAGGCCTCACAGTTACTGATGCTTTCACATAATGAGAAGCTTATCAACCATTATCTTCAGAGGGGTCAGGCAGACTGAAGCCTGAACTGACCACATTGTGGGATGATTAACAGCGGGCAGTGTGTCTTACCGAGTTGTTTCTGCTACATTTCCCAGATGCATGAATTGCTTGGAATACTGCAAACACCTCTGTCAACAGAAACAAAAGCAAACAAATACGAATGCACTCAGCGATCCTTACATGCAGATTCATGACTGGCAGGGAGTTCTGAGGTTGAGGATAACCTAATTTAAGAAAAGCCAAGAGTTTTCCCAAGTCACCCAAAACCATCCACACCCTGAGTCCTTTAAGCCCAAAGCTGAGCAGAGCATTTGTTTGAGCTGTTCTGCCCTATTACTTTTTAATCACTTAATTTCTAGGTGTGAGGTTCACCCAAGGGCTAGGTTTAATCATCCGGGTACTATATACAAACTTCAGTGCTCGTATTTAATAGCGATTACTTGATAGTCTCAATCTCCAAGCACACCCTCTGACCCCAACTAGCAGAGAATCCAACTCTGAAAATTTTCCACTTTGGGACACACAAAATCAGAAGTATTTTAGAAGAAAAACAAAAGACCCCAGAGAAATAATGATGGCTTATAATCACGGAATCACGGAATCTTCAGAGTTGGAAGGGACCTCTAGAGATCATCTAGTCCAACTCCCCTGCTAGAGCAGGATTGCCTAAAGCACATCCCTCAGGGCTGCATCCAGGCGGGTCTTGAAAATCTCCAGAGAAGGGGACTCCACAACTTCCCTGGGCAGCCTGTTCCAGTGCTCTGTCACCCTCACCGTAAAGAAGTTTTTCCGTGTATTTGAACGGAACTTCCTATGTTCTAGCTTGTGCCCATTGCCCCTTGTCCTGTCGCTGGGAACCATTGAAAAGAGCCTGTCTCCGTCCTCCTTAAACCCACCCTTTAGATACTTGTAAACATTAATCAGGTCCCCCCTCAACCTTCTCTTCTCCAGGCTAAAGAGTCCCAGCTCTTTCAGCCTTTCCTCATAAGGGAGGTGCTCCAGTCCCATAATCATCTTGGTTGCCCTACGCTGGACTCGCTCCAGTAGTTCCCTGTCCCTCTTGAACTGGGGAGCCCAAAACTGGACACAGTACTCCAGTTGTGGCCTCACCAGTGCAGAGTAGAGGGGGAGAATGACCTCCCTCGACCTACTGGCAACAGTCTTCCCTATGCAGCCCAGGATGCCATTGACCTTCTTGGCGACAAGGGCACACTGCTGGCTCATGGATAATTTGCTGTCTACCAGGACCCCCAGGTCCTTCTCCTCAGAGCTGCTTTATATTAATAAAAGCCAGAAAAATGTAAAAAAAAAAAAACCAAAACAAAACAAGCCCAGAACTTTTTCAAAAAAGATAAAGGAGTCACCTCATGTTGGTCCTTCAGCAATTTTATGAGCTGTGCATATACCTCATCTGCTTTCTGAGACAGTCTGACATCTTCATGGTGTATGAAGATAAAATCACCCTCATCATCTGTAGGGGGTGATGGCAGCTGCAACACAAGAACACCACATTTCAGAGTTCTGATAGGAAAAAATGAAGCAGGCAAAAGCAGTCAGAATGTATGGAAAGGTCAGTGAAGGGAGATGGGTTGTTTTTCTTCTCAAGGCAATTCCAACCCAACCACTACTTACACCACTGCCTGACAATAGATTAAGTCATAAACCCCTGCAAAATGTCTTACAGGCCTAGTTCCCTGATTATTCAGGTCAAGAGAGCTATTACAGTGCAGTTTGGTTTCCCCATCTACCCAAATAGCAAGAGAAACCAGGGCATCATTGTATCACGTGCACCTGATCCTCATCCCAAAATGGAGTTAGGACACAGCTAAGAGATGCACTCACACCCTAAGCCCAGGGAATACTTCCAAGCTGCATGGTTTAGGTGTGCCATTGTAAATCAAGGAGAAAATGGTTCACGAAGACTAAATTTTCTCAAAATCCAGCACATTTGAGGAGCAGCAGAGGAAACAAAATGAAACAAAAACTAAAATAAAAAATGTAGGGGAATTTCAGGGCTCAGGAATTCCCAGATTTGTCACTTGAGCAAACTAACTTAATTTGTGCCCAGAAATATCTATTAAATCATTCACTGTTTCAAGTAAGCATTTAGATGTCCAAGAATACGAAATAAAGCAGAATACTAACAGTCCTACTAACCTTGGAAATATCAACAGGTTTGCCACATTTTGCTTGCTCAATCTTTGGGTCAAAGCTCTTAGCTGTTCTGAGATACATCTTAGCCTGTTCAAGGTTATTTTCCTTCTTTGCTTTGACGGCCGCCTTCATGTATTGCTTCTTTCTGTTCTCCAGAAATTCCAGCTGTTCCCTAGCTGAAAAACAGTTGTATAAGAACCCTCGCTCATCTAACACTGCCATACCCCTGAAACAGGTTTATCACACTCAGTTTACAGGCAGAAAAAGTTCAGTAAACACACAGATACCAAGTAAGGACATTTCCTTACTGCATTTAATTGTTTCGTGGCCAGTTTCTTTTTCTGATACTTGAAATTGAAACGAGCTTCCTTCTATCATGGCATGCTTCATCAAAAAACCTTACAGCACTTCAGAAGCGTCACAATAGTAATTACAGCAGGAGACAGACTCCAGTACAGCTGACTGGTCCAAAGCAGAAGCTGAAATCAAACTTTCAGCTTGACATCTTAACTTCTAACAGAGAGTGAATATTATGAGCATCTTCTGTACTGATTTTCTTTCATCTCCCCTGATCTGTCAAAGAAAACCCAGATGAACCAATGCGTGCAGGCACGCTGAGACATACCCGCCTCTGCTTGTTTATAATTCCTTGCCATCTTAGTTTCTTATTAATTTTTGGGTCTCTTCTCTC
This sequence comes from Chroicocephalus ridibundus, assembly GCF_963924245.1. Taxonomy (NCBI): domain Eukaryota; kingdom Metazoa; phylum Chordata; class Aves; order Charadriiformes; family Laridae; genus Chroicocephalus; species Chroicocephalus ridibundus. The sequence continues at coordinate 7,272,309 of NC_086291.1, read as the reverse complement.
CTTCCCAAAACAGTAAGGACAACCACACAAGGCAGCAAAGATTGCTTTACATTGCAACAGGTCAGTGCATCCTGTCTCTCCCTATACCTCACTTAGGAAATGATAGAGCATGAGCTGATTACAGCCATTTCCAAAGATACTCATATTGTATTCATCACTGCACTCTACTCAACATTACACAAGCTAAACAACACTTGCAAGAGGCGCCTGACTCAGCAAGCAAGTATACCAATGACTCTCACACTATGTTCACTGCTGTCAGATGACGATCAACTTATTCCCATCCTCGCAAAAGAGCCTGCTGTCCTGCTGCTGGAAGCAATTTGCCCAATCAGCCAAAACCAAACTAATTAGACAAGGTAGCTAGCCCAGATTCCACTGAGACAAAACCCACAGTGTGCTCTGTGAGGCTGAGACACAGAGCACAGGTATTTTCAAAGAAAATCTGTGGAGAATAGACCAAGCAAGGCCATTAATCCAACTGATCTTAGCTCCTTGACTTCCCTGGTACAGGCCTTAGGTGCAACTGCTCCACTCCACTCACACATCTCCCTGCGCCTTGTGCCCTCCAACAAGAAAAAAGACAGGTTTTTTCAAAGTTGATTGATCAGCTACGGGCAGCTGTAAGCTGCACTTTGTAATTCCAGGGGAAAGGAGGTTACATTTGGATCACAGAATGCACTTTGGCTAGTGAAATATAGCTTTACAATAGTGAAGTACTGTCATTTTGTTGTGAAAAATCAAGACTCCGTCCAGGTCCTTGTTGCACCTAATGGTCTAATATTAAAATACTTGAAATACCCAGAAGAGATTACTGTAACACCAGAGATCAGGTATTATCAATTCCTTCACGGCGTAAGTCTAGGGCAATTCACTTAAGAGATTAATATGTCAGCTAAAATTGCAAAAAAAAAATCCTCCTGAGGATTCATAGATTTTTCAAAGCCAAAATGCACAAGTACTATATTTTAGTGGTCTTTATAAAACAAGTAATGGAATTTTCTAGAGAGAAGAGTTATGAGCTAATCACAGCGGCACTGCGAAATGCCTTTGCACTCTGCAAAACAACTCACATCAGCCAAGTAGGCAGTTCTGCTTTGCTCTGAGGGAGCCACCCAGGGCAGAATGGAAGAAGAATGATGGGGTTATAGCCAAAGCATGACAAGAGAAACAGTGAGACCCTCAACACTGCTGGTGCGTGCCCAAATCACACCGTGAGGTGGTGCCTGTCCCTTACTATCTGTACAATTAATCTTGAACAGACAACTGTTTAGTGACCTTAGCAACAGGAGGACTAGAGACTGATGAATGGTCTACATACGCCAGCGTGAGGTCCTTGCATGAAGCATTAGGCAGAAACTACTGCTTGATGCAGGAAGCTGCATTAGATCAATGAATAATTCACTCTGGCAAGCCGTCCATTTTAATGGGTGTATATGTAGAGTTCAACTGTGAGCAGAGTTAAACATTATGAATCGATACACTTGTTACATTAAAATTAATTAAAAACCCAATCACCCTTATAATTACACACGCTGCCTCTGTGAAATAAAGCTGCATGGCTGGTCTGGATCTGCCCTCCAGCAGACACATATATTGAGTCTCCTGTCAGAGGAAATCTATGCCACACATTCACAGGCTCATATCTAAAATATAATGAAAAGAAGTCTTTAACAAGGTATTAAACTAAACTAGTGCAAACAACTTGCACATGGATCAGTGGGAATGACGATCCCTTCACCTTACCAGCTGGTGGGAGATGATCCATTGACTCTGCCTTGTCCAGGGTGGAGGGTGACATAGCTCTTTTCACGTGCCCAGGAGAGCTCTCCTCCCCAGCTACGGTAGATGGCACTGTAATTGGCTTAACAACTTGAGTCGGCTTTCCAGGCAGCTGAGCAGGCTTCTTGGCAACTGGGGCCTGTGTCAGAGGTTCATTCTAGCATAACAAAAAGAATTTCACATTAAATGCATAAAATCTATTCCAGAGTTGAGGATAGCATCTCAAGCATCAATAGCCATAGTTATCACTATATCAGCCTTCTGGTATCACTTTTGAGGGGAGCATAACATTCCAGACAGCAAATTTTAATTTCTGGGGGTTTATGAGCCATGCCACGCCAGTACGTAGTTGACCTATACAGGCATCAAACCTCCGCTATCAAAGGGACAAAAGGAATGTTCAACAAGGCAGTGATTTCAAAAAAAGTAGGTACGTGCAGAAAAAACATCATCCATTAAAAGCTACTCTGCCTGAAAGCACAAACAATCAGCAACCAAATCCAGAGAGATAAAGAAATCAAAGAGAAGTCAAAAGGCTGGTGCTGCCTGACAAAAAGCAGTAAGTGTTGAACATCTTGGGAAAGCACAAACATAGGAGCTACTGGGATGGAGGATCAAAGTACAGGTTTAAGGACTTTAGAACAACATAAAGGGGTGGCCAGGATCTGAAGTGTTTGCTTTGAAAATAAAACCCACGTACAAGACACTTACAAAAGAGCCGAACTCTGGACTCATAGACTCTGTAGGTACTGACTGTAATAACATCTCATCTCTCTCTCTCTCTCCTCTCCACCGTAATGCAAACTGAAATTACTACTGAGATCCTGTACTCTTTAGACTTCTGGGAGGTGTATTTCATGTCAGCACCTTTGCTCGACTGGAAATCCAATGGCCTCATCTCTGCATACCACAAGAGACAGCATTTTAACTTTTTCACAATCTACTATTGTACTAACCTCCTCCTCTTCATCATTCTCTTCCATGTTTGCCAGCTTGCTGGCACTTTCCAGAACAGCAGCTACTGTGCTGTCACCATCCGTTGCTGCAACACCAGGAAGAGGCGGAAATCCTGAGGAGAAAAGGAATACAGAAGTAAAGAATTGCATAAAACCGATGTTCTGTCTTCCGTACTTCTCCTTTTCTGTAAAGCTATTTCTATCCAAGCATATATCATCTAATATATTTTAGAATTCAGTGTAACTAGACTGAGGCCAAGGCCACAAAGCCTTGCTAGATAAAGTCACAGTAGTGGGCTTAAGATCAGATGTCTCACAGATATACAGGCTTAAAGGGATGATGCTAAAATGATGCAATAACAGAGCACAGTTTTCTAAGTTGAGTGACTGACTGGCAGCCAGCCAAGGAACCTCACAACCTTGACCTTGGTAATAGAGATCCCTCCAGAACCAGCAAAGAATTTAATCTCTTTCTTCTGCACAGAAGGATAGTGGATTGTACGAAGTGTTGCTGGCTTTTTTTCCCCCCCTCTCACTGCTGCCTCACCTTAGTTGATACACAGTCCAGCAGAAAATCAGTCCGAACCCACGGAGTAATAAACAACACATCATTGACATCTGGATAACACTAAGCCTCTGCTGAAAATCAACAGCAACACAGAGGCTGCAAAGTAAGGCAGGATCACAGTACTTAAATGTGAAGTATGTGAAGAAAAATCCTCTTATTTTATTATCCTTTTAAGGATAGGGGTAAAGGCTTGATAATGGAAGATAAACTCTCACTTCCACACGACTAGTTGAGTGTCAGCTTCAAACAAGACACCCAGAGCCACCACTATAAAACATCTGTTAATAACATTGATCTCATTATACATAGCAAGTATTTTTTTTGCCAGTCTCACTAGAAGTGCCAAGAAATGATGACTAAACTGCTTCTAAACCTAGAGGTGGCTGCTACAGGGACAGAACAAGTTTGAGGTACGCAGGCAGGCAGAACACAGAACCCTATGCTGCTGCCCCCATGTGACATTTGATCCATTACTCAGCAGCATTTCTGTCTCCAAGGAGGTCAAGGCCGGTACTTATCATTATCCAGATGCAATGAAATGCACTGCCAGTCCATTATAATCTCATTGCTGGTTCCAGTGTCAGCCTAATGGTTGTCTTCAGTGCACATCATATGGCCTATAAATGATGGCTGAAAAACAAGCAGCTGACGTGCAAGGAAACTGAGGAGTTAGCCAGATTTTCAGAGGTGTAAATATGGAGTACCTCACTCTTACAGAAACTGATAATCACCAAGAAACAGATCATGTTCTAGAACAAGGGATGCTAAACTGCTTTTCACGGACAGCTTCAAAGCAGGGAACCTTTAAAGCAGTATGGAACCTGACAGTGGTGGCACTTTCTAACTTTACTACTACTACAGCACTTGCCACTGCCACGTTTGACAGCGACAATAAAGCCACAAGGTCCACATCCCTTTTCTAGGCTTGGTTTGGCTTTTTTTAAAACTAAAAAAATATAGACACCACTTTGCAGTGCTGAGTGTATCTTTTCAGAAGAACACATCAGGCACAAGATAGAAGGAATGATGCTTCCTAGGGGGGAAACAGCATCACGCAAACCAGAGGTGGGGCATTCATAGGTGACCTTGCCCAAACTTTTACAAACACAGCACTACACATTCTGAACGAGACAAAAAGGACACACAGTGTGTCCAGAACCAGGTTCAGTTTCTGCCTCTGTCACTGTCTCAGTGTGACCACAGGCATGTTTTGCTTGATCTCCATAGACTACTTTTACCAGCCACAAGAGCTGCAGTACTGATCTGACTTGCCAGGAGTTGCAAGAAAATATTTAAATTAAACATAGAGTTCTGAGGCTCCTGCTGGGAATAAACAGAATGGGAAATGTCACACATTTTTTTCAGTTTCAAAAATCTCCTTCCAGTAAACTAAGAAGCAAATATATCTCAAGTTCAATCTTTCCTCTAGGAGGGCTGGCGCAGAGGACAGACAGGTGACATTTTCAGCACCTTCCCATGGTTAAGTTGTTTAACTTTTCAAATAGGGCCACTTTCAGCTTCCAATGCTGTCAAACAGGCAGTCAGTAGTCAGGAATATTCACCAGCGTGAAAATTTGGGAGGATACTAACACCCAGTTTCACAATACCGTCAAACAGCAAGGCCATCCTACTCACTGAGAAAAAGGAGGAGCTGCTCCACAGGATCAGGAGGCGGTGTCTGCATGCCTCCTTCAGGGCCCAGTAGATATACAAAAATCGCTATCAGGACATTTTATATTCACACTTACCAGGAGGAACAGGAAGCTCAGAAAAATTCACTTTTCTCCCTGCTTTATGGGCTCTTATGGCATCCTGGTATTGCTGTAATCAAAGGCACTCGGTAAGACATAAAATCAAATAGACTGTAAATTAGTAATCATCTGTATTTAACCAGCACAAACGTTGCAGAATACACAGTATTTTGCTATAATATGTGCATTGGCTCTATTTCTCCTTCCTCCGAATGTTTTACAGCTTCCGTGCTGGAGCTCTTTTCAAGTAGAAGGACAACACACAAATTATTTCAGCCTTGAAAAAGTCTTCAGCAAGAGAACTAATTCAAATGGTTTGCTACACTTTCGTCTTACCTTGGCTATCCTCTCATGCATCCTGCCTTTCCGATCATCCCCACTTGCTTTAGCCTGTGCTGCTGCTGACTTGTACTTCTCAAGCCTTTGCTGCAACGCTTCCAGCACCGTTTTTGGCTGCTGCAGGGAAGCTTGAAGTAAGACAGACAATGAAATGCCACATGATTCAGATTTCAAAATGTTATGAGCTGCCTTTTCCCCCCTGCTTCCTTACCTTCTGCAGAGACAAAAATATCATTGTAAAGTCTTATTATGAATACAATTCTTCTAAAGAAAGTTTATTAACTTCTTCCATTATCAATCCAGAAAAAAAAGTACAGATGGCATCAGCAACAACGTTCAGGAATATTAGCTGGGTTTACTCAATCCTGCTGCAGTTCAGTGGGACAAGGGCAGAGCTGAAAGTGCCTTCCAGCCCTGCTATTTTTATGGCTTGCTACAGAAACGCAAAAATCCTACCTGAAGCTTCAAGCGTTGTAGGACCCTGGGAACTTCCCGCTGGAGCTGGTACCTTTTGCTTGGATGCATCTTGTATGTTTCCTAGGCTTTCAAGATCTGCAAAGCAAGGAAAGCAGAAGTTTCACAGTGTTCCATAAACAGCAAGCCAAACCATGTTACTCAGAAAACCATCAATTTGATCCCATCATCTTCCTGAAAGCTTTTTGGCTTCAAAACAACATCTGCATGGCTAGGTAAGTCTAAGGTTCCCATTATTCAGCAAAAATGCTTTATAACAGAAAATCTCAAAGGCTGATTTAATTTAAGTTAGTGCTGCTTGAGGGAAAAGAGGGGGGGGGAAAAAGTAAACCCAGTTCAAGTATTCTAAGAATTTTCTCCCCAAAATATAACTTGGTATCTTGGCAGATGGAAAGAGTGAACAAGATTGCTAATTGGCTAAAATATCCTAGTAACAAAAGATGTGCTGAAAAAGGGAAGCAAGTAATACCGTATATTCAAGACACCCAACTTTCTGGCACTGTATAACAGTGGTTATTTCGGAAAACTACAAAAATATCTGCTGCAAAAATCTTGCGCTTTTTAAGGCAACATTATATGATGGGTGAAGTTTCTCTCTAGTGCCATTTGGTGATCAGTTTATAACTTAAGGAGTCACAAATCTCATGATTTATTGAAATAAAATAATCTGTCATTTAATTTCTTAAAATAATCTGAAGTTGTTTAAAACACTGAGTTGCACAGACCAAATATTAATTGGTGGTGATGATACTAGATTTATTCTTTAGAAACTCTCTTACAATGATCAAAGCATCTTTAATATTGGTAGTTTGCTTTAAGATTTCAACTTTAATGCACTGCAATCTGTTTGTTGATCTCTTAATCTGAAGCATGAACTTTAGTTGAAACATGTAACACTGTCAAATATTACAGTAAACTTTAAGAATGTGCCGTTACCCTTCCTTCCCTTCCACTTCAAATACTGGTTGCTATTATCTAAAGTTATAAAAATAGGAATATTAGACATTGATACCTACTTGAACTTGTAATTCACAGAGTAACTTCAATATAAAAAATACCTCATTTTTCTTCATTGGTCTTGATTAGAATTTGAGTATGCAGTAAGCCTCAGACCTAAGTGATTTTCAATTCTTTGCAATCAAATTCAGAATTCATTCCATTACAGCACAGACAGACTTCTAAAATGTCTTTTGTAAGACGAGCCTTACCCTGAGGAGATGGAGGCATGTTCTGGAGGTCTATTGGCTGCCCGCTATCCAAAGCTTCCAAGACCACATTAAATTTCTAATGCAGAAAAAACAAAGCAGAATATTTATTCTAGTATGTCCAAGATTTACTAGCTGCCACAATGAATATTAGACACTCAGTGAATTTGCATGCAGCATAGGGTATGTTTAGCATTCAGGATCTCTTGCGTGCATACCTTGCCTGCCTTCATGTATTCCTTTGCTTTCTCCAGGTCCCCTTGCTGCTTGGCTTTTAGAGCTGCTAATTTATACTCCTTCTGCCTCATAAGAAGTATTGCTCGTGTTCTGCTGTTCTGGAGATCTGTGAGAATGAACCAACGTTGAGACACTGCACAGAGTATGCAAGTGTTGTGCATCCCTTTCTATGTCCATCTACTCAAACCTGCATTAGTCCTCTTTTGCTTTCAATCGCACAGTCATCTTACAAAAGTCCAGAAGTCCTACCAGACATAACAATGCCACTTTTCCCAATTATAAAGAAAAAAAATAATACAGAAACTGAGGCACAGGAAAAGTTAAGTGAAAGACAGCGATACCGTGCATATAAGAGCTCTATAACAATAACTGATTCCACTGCCAGAAATTCAGCATCCCACTGACAATTCCATCTGAAATATTCAGCAGGGAAGTTCCAACATAAGCAGTGCTTTGCTACACAATACAAATGTCAAGAAAGATGTAGCATTAAAATAGTGTTGCGACTGCTTATCTTCTCAGATCATGGTACCTGTTTCCACGATAGGACTAGAAGCAGCATGACCCTGCAGAGACTCAGATTCCAGATGCTGTGCTGCCTCATGTGAGGTTTTCTGCTCATCATCTGCAGCAGACTCAGCTTTATTCTCCGGTAGGACACCGACTGAATCTCCTGAATTCTCTAGCTCCACTCCCGTGGCTTGAGATAAGTGAGAAGAACTCTTTCCTGTTGCAACAGGGGGTGGCATTTCTTCCTCATTGATTTTTTTGCCTTTCTTCACTGCAGCCAGCATGGTTTCCAGCGTCTGGCAGAGATAGAACAGCAAAGTCGATAGGCATTTTCATCAAACATATTACTAGCATAAAATCATTAAAACACAAATTCATTTCCTTATTTGTGATGTGATCTATTATGCACACCATTACAGATTGCTGCCCCTTAGCTCCCTATTTTTCTGCAAGGCCAACTTCAGCACTAGTGAAAGGTGTCCGATTATCAGAGCAACACAATGCAAAGGACTTGTACCCAAACTATGTGATTGCAAGTACCTCAACACCTGGAATTACTGGATAGCTGATGTGGTCCACTCGGTTTTGTCACAAAAAGCGAAACCAAGGAAGGCATTTATACCAACTGTAGACGCATTTTATGTCTTTAAAACGAAATAAAATACACAACTCTAAAATGTCACTGCCTGTCACTGGATTCAGGGAGGAAGGAGTCTGCATACCTATTTAATGCAATAAGAAAAGACATTAAAAACTAACAAAGGAAATGGAGCTTCAGCTGGTGATCTATGGCAAGAAGCTCTTACCATCTGTAACATGGGTTAGCTGCTGCTCTTTTTTTTTTTTTTTTTTTTTTTTTTAAAAACCCTTCCTCCACCACAAATATTACCTTCCTTGGTATTTATTTTTAATTTAAGGCTCAGACAAAAGACCACCATATACTTTAAGCCAAACCAAAAGTTCTACTTCTTTCATCTTCCACATAAACTGAAATGCAAGCACAGAAAGACAACAACAAAATCACATCACTGTTGGAATCACTACTATTTTTGGTTAGCCATGACATCGTTTGACCTATTAAGCGACAGTGGTAGAGATACTTTGGATTGACTGCATGTGAGATTGGGGTTCAGACCAGTACAGCAACCCACACACAGCTCTCTCTTCTCCACGTGTGGGATGACAGTCTGACTGGAAATGGAATTAAACGCTGAGATTAAAGTTCACAGTTCCAAGAACTACATACAAGAGATAACTGCACCATTTGTCGGCATGTCATTTTGCTAATTAAGGAACTGTGAGCTGTGAAGTGAGATCTAGTCTATTATCCTTAGCTACACTGCTTAGGCACAAGGAAACTCCCTCCTTTGAAAAATAAAGGAAGTGGCAAACAGTGCACTAAGCTTTGTTACTGAATGAAATAAGCTGGTTTGCCTATGCCTCTTGCTCTCTGAAAGGTCAAGTGATTTCATGTACATTCCTTTCAGAGCTAGCAGGCAGTGGACACATGCAGACATCTTTCTTGTGCGTTTCCTCCCCTGGGTTTGGTCTCAGTTGTCCCCTTTGTGCCCTAAGACACCGGGTAGCGAGTGAGACATGACATTCTTCCCTCAGTGGACAGTGCTGAGCTATAAAGCTTTGCTCAACAAGACAGAGCTGCCTGCTGTCTGAGTTGATGCAGGAGGCCAGACGAAAGCAAACAGGGAAATAAAGGCACTCTGCACAGCGGTAATCACCCAGCACCACGAACTAACTACAAGCACGCCACCTGGCTGAAAAGATGCAAAGCTGAAGAAACCACTCCCTGCTGCAATTTTTAATTGCCTTAATGGAAAACCCTGTTCTATTCATTTTCAAGCACAGCCAACACATTCAGGGAAAGGTATCACCTTCCTTTGTCTCACAGAACTGAGTGGAAGGTTAGTATCTGAAGGACGACATCTGTGATGAACTGGCAGGTTTACATGCTAGGAAAGCTCCTAAAATTTGCTTTAAGGTAACACTGAACAGTCACCACAAGCCAAATTCAGAGTTAAGACAGGTGGGTTTAACACCAGCATTTACCACAAACCCTGCCTCCAACTACCACTAGCCACATTCGACACAAACAAAGCTGATGCACAAAAAGGCATTTGAAGTTACACTTTCGGTGTGTATTTGCTACATCAGACTGGTAGTAAGTAACAAGAAATGTTTTTAAAGTAACTCAAGGCAGCATATTAGAATTTCTCTCCCCTTTCAACAAATTCACACATCTGGAAAGACTCTGAGCTACACTTTGGAGAACTGACTTTGCCTCCCCCTCATTCACATATCTGATGAACTCAACTTACCTTAAGGCCTCTTTCGTATCGGCGTATTTTGGCACTCTCACCTGACTCCTTTGCATTAGAAATCGCCGTCCTATAGTCAGCAATTCTCTTCTCTATTGTCTGTTGCAGCTCACTGGTAACAGCAGGAAGTGAGGTGGTCTCAGAAAAAATAATAAAACAAATCAAGAAAACTTATTTCATCCAACTATACAACTTTTCCCACAGCACTGAAAAACAAATACTCCTCTTCACACACGCTCCTGTTAATCAAGAGCGCAAAGACGAAACAGTCGCTGAAACAGAGGAGCACTTGTACTAGGCTAACGGTCCCTGGATCCACCTCTGGATTTTCTCTCAAAGGCGTAATAGAGAAGAATGGGTGGAGACATTTAGAAAACTCACAGTCACAGGGTAATCGGAGCCATGTGGTTAGGGAGTAGGTGAAGAGAACAGTAAAGTCTCTCAAACACCACACAACAGAGGGCGTGAAGGGGTATTTTGGCACAATCTTGACTTTTTTCCTTTCTTATTTTTAAAACATGCTAGTTTACTCCCTTCTGGGCTTCTTCAACACGGTTTTACTACAAGAGCTACTTTTCTTCCTCCTACAGCCTGGAATTAGTTCAACAACAAAAGCAGCCTAAGCAAAGTTATGAGTAGCTACTTCCAAACACTCCACAGCTGCAAGACCTTTCAGATGGCTACTGATGTAATTATTGCCGTTATCTCTACAGAAAGACTCTCAAATCCATTTATTAATGGGCCCAATGCACTAGTGCACTGGAATCTGTAGCACACAACAGAAACATGGCAGTAACTGAATAAAGCATTTTACTGCATGAGGATTGACAAATTAAGCTGAGAAAGCTAATGCTACTGAGAAAAATTCCACAAAGTGTAAAAGATGCTGAGTTGTAACAAGTCTCACAATTTCAGCACACCACTCAATACTCTGAGGGAGAAGATACGAACTCTGGAAGCCTGAACTGCAGCCTACATGCTCAATATGCATAATGAGAGACAAGATATGCTTGATTCCAACTGTTTACCTCCTCAATTCTATGCTAACATTAGAAATTATCCTCTGAACAAAGGAAAAAAAAATATCACCTATAACAATACAGCATTGGTTTCCACAGAGGAGACAGCAACAGTATAGTTTTTCCTTCCACGGAGGGCAAGAAGACCTCTCTAGATCCTTGTTTGTGATCCCCATATAAGCTGCATGACAACAGTGATTCAGCAAAACTTTCAGGAACATGAAGCTCTTTCCTACCTGTGGTTGCAGTTCAGGTTGCTCATTTTCTGGTTCGGCTGTGGATGGCTCCATTGCTATTGTTTCATCCTCACAGCTTCCTGTCTCACCTTCCACCCCCAGAACTTCTTGCAATTCTGCCTAAAGTAAAAGTCAACAAAAGGCTTTTTCTCAAAATTTTCTATTTCCTCAAAAGACAAAATAAAATCAAGTCTCAAGCTCCAAAACCTCTGGATGGACCTTGAACCCAAACAGAAAGTCTAAACGTCTTATATTCCAGTATTTTGTTTTATTTTTATTTTTAAATGAAACTGGTTCCACTTTTATTCACAACAGAAAGCCAGATACCACTCAAAAGCCACACTGCAGCTCCAGGATCACCACATAAGTTTGTGGTTAAAGATCTGAAGCTGGAGAAGTTCAGAGAATTAATTTTACGAAGGTCATTCAAACCCAAATTTGAAATTTCCAAAAAGCATCTATAAACAGTGGCAGGGAAAAGCACTGCTTAACACTCCTTCCCTACAGATCACTCGCTGAAATGACAATGAATTTGTTGGAAGTTATTCTCTCAGGCCAAGCACTATTCGAAGCAGTAGCAAAAGGGTGACAAGACATCACTTTAAGGAGAACCTCCCTGATTGTGTTTCACCAGCTGACATGGAATGGGATTCCTGCTGTTCCCCCCACTTCTCTAAGATTCTCACACATATGAATGTTAGTTAGAAAATTCTCTTACCCTGGTGTGCAGGTGGTTGGCTTCTGCAAAGCCTTATATCTAATGGAAAGTTTTTGCAATATTTTAGCTTCTCACCACAAAGTTAACAGACGTTTTTGCTAAATGCATTTCTGTATTAGAAAAAACAAAACCAACAAAGACATACTAAAACATTTTTCTAACAAAGTTACGCATACCAACAGGTCTGTATCCTTCTCCAAGTCTTCATCATCTGCTTCTTCCTCGTCATCTTCATTCAGGTCCTTCATACACTCTGCAGCCATCTTTTCAATATGATCCATGGGCAGAGGAGCTGTAAAAGGAAACCACAAGGAGCCATAAAACCTAAGTAACAGTTATGCAGTCACTGGATATAAATTCTAAAGGAGTTGCTCCCAGCTGAAAGACAGCAGTGACTTCTCCTCTTGCATCCTCTTTATCAGATAGTGTCGTAGGTAAATGAGATTATATTCATGGATAAATGGCAAAGACTGGGGAATTGAACATCAGTGTTTCTGAGAGTGACAGTCAAGGCAGGCAATAAGACAAGTAAAATGACTGCATCAAATAACCCAGCTCAGAAATTACATCTTGGAGAGAAATAATGTCTGTTTACTAATACAAGGATCCTGAACAGCAAAACCATAAGCACCATGATAGACCAGCAGGTATAGTGGGACGCAACAGTGGTTCAGAAAGCACGTCCACAAAAAAGAAAGATACTGTGGTAGGTTTGCACAGTAATGACATTTAAGACTGTAAGAAAGACAAGTAGGACTGGATGAAACAACTGCTTCAGGGAAAAATTACTAGAAGTCACCTCAAGCTCCTACGCTGATTTAAGATAAGTATGATAGTACTGTATGATATTATTTACAAAAATAACTAGTAACAGAACTTTGTCATTATGGAAGACTTCAATTTTCCAAAGAAAAACTGGAGAGTACTGTTATTCTTGGATGTTACGTCAAAACTGTACTCCTCAGTTAAGACAAAAATCAATGGTGGCACAAGAGCAAATGAATATAAACTGTTGATGAATAAATCTGATTAGAAGTTTCTATCCATGAGAGAAAATTACTGGAGCAGTCTCTGTCCCCAGTAGGAATAAACATCTGAACTAGTTTTAAGCTGTTGCTAGATATTTATGACATGATTGTCCATATTAACAGGCCTGGAATCTGCACCCTTGTCAGGCCTTTCTGTTCTGTTTCCTTTGTCTCATGTCAGTTTACCCTAACAAAATGTAATTCACTCCTGGTGTAGCCCCTGACTGACAGAATAAATTCTGACTCCATGTGGAACAGAGTGGTCCACATTCATCCATCTCTTAAGTGCCAAGAAACTACTTCTTTTTCCCAGTTCTATCCCTTTTCTTCTCTCCCTTATGTTGAACTAATTTGAGTTAAAAGTACTGTAGTTCCCAAAGATCTGCATGTATGGATATGTCCAAGTTAGTTAAATGCATGAGATGCAAACACTTGCATTAAACATCCCAGCGCACCTGCCAGTAAAACTTCTGTCCACATTTTCTTTCAAAGCCAAAAAATACGTTCTTGGGTGTATTACAACAGCACATACAACCAGAAATTGGAACACAGTTCAAGGCAGTTACCATAAACAGTGCTGAGCTCAAAGAATTCCCAATAAAACTACAATTAAATCACTGGAGTTTTGGATACGGTCTACACTTGAGACTAAGACAGCTAATCCATTTTCTCAACCTACAATCTTAAGCACAAGAATGTCTGTCTCTCTCTCCATCTCTTGTTAATCTGGATATATATTTATCCGTTGAAACTGATGATGCACATTAACATCAATGCCAGAGACACACTGAGCAACACAAGCCATGAGCCAAACTACTGGTTGTTAACATGACAAGAAAGGAGGCGCAGCAAACTATCCACATGTTTGAAGACACCAAGAAAGGAAGACAAGAAAACCTTTCTGCCTTGAGAAGTTACTTGTTTTATACATCAAACACTACTGCATAGTCACACTTGGCATACACAAAGAGAATGCTCCAAATCAAGGCATCGTACTTGTCCTGATCCCAAGAGCAGCAGCAGAACACTGGCACAGAGATCTGCTAAGCAAATCAAAAAAAGTGCTGTTTCTTTTGCCTCTCTAACAACACCTCTGCATTTTTTGCATTGCTGTCTCATGCCCATGAGATTTTCCCTTTTCCAAATCTTTCTTGGCTACTTCGTCTTGCAATTTCTCTTCAAGCTTCTGGTTTTCACCCTTAAAGCTCAACTTAATTCCTCCTCGACAAGTTCTCATCTCTACTTCATACTGTGCCAACCACGCCTCCCTTAACTATCAACTTCCTCCATGCACTCTCAAAGGTGGAGCTATTTGCACACAAATCCCAGCTGTCCACCTAAACGTCTCCGATACTTCCCTATGCAGACATATGACTGTGACTCACCAGTGTCAGTAAATGTTGCATAAAACATAGATCTTTGTGACAGATTTTTACAGTCAATTTAAATGGATCTAAAATGGATCACATCCTTCTCCTGCATTTGCTGAATCAGCTGAAAATTAACACAGGTACAAAGCTGTTTCTGTACAAATAATCTAATTCACCATATCAGTACTTCAATACCTATATCATACATGTTACTCATATATTTGACCCTTAGCAAAACTCTGCAAGTAGGACAGTGGGCCATATCCAAAGGCAACTGGCTGTAGTTCAAGGGTCAGAGTGCTCCTCACATGAAGCCTCACTAGAGGCAAAAAAGCCAACCGAGCCTCCTCAGATGGTTGGTTCAGCTCTAATCCAGTATGGCAAGTTGAGGCTACATTTCAAACACCCGAGTGGCTGACCAACTAGCATTTATCAGTCACAGATAGCAGAGATCACTGTACTTAAGATGTTGCAACAGTACAGCTTTTGCTGCCTGCATCTTCAAGTTAGAGGGAGAGTTCGCTATTCCGTCCCCCAAACACAGCTCTATGATGTAAATCCAGGAGTCAATTATTGCACCTGGTGCTCAGCCAAGAACCAAACTCTAGCACATATTGTACTGTGTCCCTTTTTCTGTCCCTTTCCAGACCTCCTCGCCATACCCTCCTCCTTTCCAGGTGACAGCCTGTACCCTGTCCCCATCATGCACCATGTCCCCATCGCTACACTGTAACCAGGTCTCAGGAGTCCCCAGTGCCAGCTGTCCAGTTGTTCCTCTTCCACAAGCTTCTAATCTATACACTCCCAATTCTACCAGGAAAAGAGAACAGCTGTAAATGATTTTGGAAAACAGTTTTATGACCCATACTACATACCCTTTAGAAGGCATAGTAAATGTTAATTTTGCACTGTCTGAAGTTTCATTTCCCTCTTATGAGTAAAGAGACTGAAAAAACACATGAAGTGACATGATCAGGGCAAGAAGGAAGTCAGCGCTTGAAAAGGTGACAACAATTGAAGAGATCCTGACACACAGATTCATCCTCAAAACACTACCCTGCATGTTTTAACCATGAGTAACCCATGTCCAAAGGCAGAAGTTCTGCTATTGTGCTTATTAGCACAACTATGCTTATTAGCTTTAAGGGTTTACTACAATCTTGAAACCTGGAGAGTGGAAATGATTTCGAATTTAGGTTTAGAGACAAATACCTCATCTGTCTCTCATCAATAATACTGTTTAGACAGTCATTTTTTCTACATATTTTAAAATTCTTCATTTCCCTGCTGCTCTGTGTGAAGTCCCTTCAAATATCACAGGCAAATTACTGCAGCGCTGCAAATAAGGCTGTCGTTGCACTAACCCTTCTTTCCAGCATCTGCTCACGCACCTTTAGCAAGCTCCTTGTCCCACCTCAACCACTTGCTGCCACTGTTCCCTTGCAGCGACAGCAGCGTTCGAATAGGCAGGCAGCAAACCAGATCAAGGAACTGCTTCAGCTGAAAACCTAGCCCAACAATGGGTTTACTTTTATAGATCAGTTTCCTGAACCAGCTCACCCTGCAACTCCGTAAATGCGTGTACCAGCTTAGAGGTAGAGCATGCTCACCAGAGACTGCCCCTCTCAGCAGCTGCCTTGATTTACAGCAATCCTGTAAAACACTGCATAGCTGCATGCGAACACCACCAGACTATACAGATGCTTAAAACACTAAGAATAGTAATGTTCCGTTCCGAGACACACTCTAACCTCCTGCATAACACAAGCTACAGGATTCTCCCAGTAATTTCATCAGTTCCAGGATTTCTCTCTTAGAATGGTATTCAGTTTTGGTTACAGACTCTAAGTAACTAAAAACATAATGCTCATTCAGTAAATTCAGTCTTTAGGAAAAAAAACAAACAGAAGAACAACCAAAGAACAAACAACCCACCCTCCACAAGAAACACAATTTCTATTTTTAATTCTTCTAGTACCTACTACAGCTTTTTATGACTTCATATGCTAAACAAGCATGTCTTAATTTAGTCATTGAATTGGCTAGTCATCATATATCTTTTCCCTATGTCTACAAGAACATAGACCCCCTCAAAAAACTTATCCTTTTTGTCGACTAACAACTTAAACCTTTCAAAGTAAAAGAAAAGAGTAGTTGCAATTTCAGCTTCTATCAGTGATGAGAAAACATTTTAGATAAATCAGTGATTTGTAAATTATTCACGCTGTCAGTAAATAAAGACCAGATACTTTAACTTACTTTTCACTTTTGGTTTTGATTTTGCTTCTTTGACCTTTGCTCCTGTGAGAGCAGCAAGCTCTGCTTCTAGGTCCCCATCATCCCCACCTTCCTCTGCACCCAGCAGCATCTCTTCAGGATTGAAATCTACAAACAGCCCCAGCTGCAGACAAGGCAAAATAAACATATTTTTTTTAAATAATGAAATACTGTAGTTAGCAACAGAGATGATACTCAAAAACATCACACTGCATGGATTATTTAAACATTTTCATGCATTCTGGATTCTGTTCGTTATTTTTAAAGCTGACTATCATACCACTTCTATTCCCAAACCAGGCATTCCAGGAGCCCCTAACTGCTGTAAAGTATATAAATCTTAGTAAGTCACAAATACTCCCACTAAAACTCTGCACAATCAATGATTTCTTCAAATCAAGTCTATCTATTAGTTTGACACAACAAGGCAAAATAAAATGATGTCTGTTACACTGAGCCTCATGAGGCAGATATTATCAGGGAAACTCAGGGCAGTTCCTGCAACAGCTAAGGTAAAAAATATTCAATAATCACCCACACAATACAGGTCTGACATACGTACACTGCAGAGATCTCGCTCTTATCTTTCATTACCTCAGTTTGTAAATGATAAACACATGGAAAGCGTGCACACACGCACAGAAAAACATAGCCATTACAAACCCAGCAATGCCTACGCTACACTGGAGAAAACAAACAACTGCCTGGAACAGAGCATCAGCATCTCGGGTAATATTACTAATAACAGTAATCAGAACTTGACAAAGTAGTGAGGGTTATCACTCAATTGTAAAACATGCCAAAGGACATAAGTATCAGAGAAATCTCTGAGGTCTTAATCTAAAAGGTATTCTTCCAAGATGCCATTTTATCATGATTTTTATATCGCTGGTTAAGGTACTAACTGCCCCAGAAATAGCATTTTTTATTCAAAATATGCTAAGCTTTTTTTTAAAAACATGAATTAACTGAGTTAGATTCATCCTGTGAGGTAAGTAGAGTAGCTTTCCACAGACTTTTTCAAACCACAAGCCCCTGCTGGCCTTCACATGGCCAAGTAGGCAGCAGCTCAGCTTCTCTCAAGCAAAGGAATAAAAATCAGTTGTCATTATTACAAGGGTTAACAATCTCCTCCAACCTCCCAGGATCTGAAGTGCTGCCAGAAGCTGAAGCTGCCTGTCAGGTTATCAACTACTGTGAATCAGTATTAACAACTTTTTTTTAACCCTGTAGGAACTGAGGTGCTGGCAGCTACCGCCTTGAAATATTTTATGTCCCTCTTTCAACCTTTTTATAATCCCAAAGGAGAATATGAAGCTGAGAAATACTGATTCCGAGGACGAGGAACAGGACTCAACACCTGTAGCTACTTGTTTACTAGCCCTGATCCTGCCCATGACATTCTGTAAGGCGCTGGGCGTATCGGTTAGCCACCCTCTTGCCTTATCCATCTCTCTTCTATAAAACAAAACTAATACACTTGCAGCCTTAGATAGAATGGAAAAAAAAAAAAGGTCAGGACAAGATTTAATTAGGAAATGTTTATAATGGCAACCTAAACATTCAAGTTCCATGGAACATACATACACCTTTTATAAATGTGCAAAATGGATCAGGAGCACATGTGATCTGTCCATTACTACACTGCAAGCGTAAGAAGTGAAGTGTAGTAATGAATGAAGTCAAGAACAGAATCCAGCTATTCTAGCTCTAAGTCTCTCAATCTCTTCAGTAAAGGCACACTCCCAATGAAATTAATGGTATTAAACAAATGTTTAAATAAACCAAAAAAAGAGGTTATAAAAGCCTTGCAGTTGATACACCACATAGCACAAGAACAGTTTAAACTGAATTAATTTGCAACAGAACAAGCCATTAGTGTGTTTCAAGAAACAACCCACCATGCTGTAAAACAGGCTGAATAACTAACTGTATCAAATTAGACATCTGTAAAATTCATTTACTCTTTATGTTTTTAGAGTTTGGTTTCTTTTTTTGGAAGGGGGAAAGATATTTTCACCTTTTACCTTCTTCCTTATTTAAGTGAACTAAATTACACGCTACCTCTCCAACTGAGGAATGCAAACTTTCATATTAGAGCAATGGTGACATTATTGATCTCTAACTAAACCACTCTATCTCCAGTATGAGAATATTCATTCTTTAAAAAAAATCACCAAAAGAGAACACCTTAACCATTTTCTCTATTTTAATATTCTATTCTAATCTCTTTTAATATTTCCTTGTATTTTTATCAGTCATTCCTCCTCTGTTTCTTGCCTCTATTCTACCTTCAAAGGTTTCTGAAATTCCATTCTGGTTCGAACATATTCTTTACCTCTAACTGTACTCTGGTTTTCTTCCATTATGGTACCCAGAATTTTACCTTAGCTGTATTTCTAATTTTGACATTGTTGCCTGACTTCCTATGCCTGCCAACCAAGACTAAATCATGTTTCTGACTTCAAGGCTTCTGAAACTAGATCCAAAGGTAAAGAGTATGAAAACAACCCACCGCATAGACACAGCTAAGCTCACTTTTAGCTACAAGAGAGGGACACAGGCTTATCAGTCTATCTGTTGCAAGAAAAAAATTACTATACACAGGGAAATTAAAAATTAACTGGCTCTGGCGTAGCACCTTAATCTTTTCCCATATGTGCCCCTGAACGTGTTATCTGATATTCTGGTCTTCTTATTTCTGTTTTCTTAGTGGTGCAAGAAAATCCTCCATGTAGTTACTGAAGTTATTATTAAGTCTCAGTATGGCTGGCGTAGGAAACTACTATAAACATGAGTCATGAGGCCTCATGCAAAGATTACAGCATTACGACATTGTGCCTTCCCTGCAAGACCTCCACTGCTGCATATCACATATTTACTTTAAGAAGAATGCGCTAAAGGACAAAGCAGAAAAACAGGCACCACACAATTTAAATTTTTTCACGGTCCTGCCATATTTTATTAACGCATGGGAGACTGTAACAGGAAAACAGCAGCAAGAGGTCTGAACGAGACCTGAAGAGCAGTCGGAGGTTTCCCTACCTGCTTTGCAACCACATCTCCTTGGCCCTTCGCCTTCCTTACCTGCTTTGCAACTGCAGCTCCCTGGCCCTTTGCCTGAGGGCTTTTTTTAGGTCTTCTGCCAAGCATGCTGGTTCATGAATTTCAGAGGACTGTGTCTCTAAGGGACTGAGAGCACATGAAATTGAGTGTCGGTATCCTCGCCCGTCTCAACCGGACGAAGGCAGGCAGCACAGAGCAGGCTGTACACAGACCTGCAGCTTTTACCGGCACCGGGCACCACCGTGAGGGAAAGGCAGGGGCACACACCACGTAACACTACCCCGGGCCCAGGCCCGCCCCCGCGGTGATCCCAGCCCGGCGGCACCGCTCCCTCCGCCTGAGGCGACCCACCCCCGGCGCTCCCCCGGCTCCCACAGCCCGTCCCGGCCGGCCGGACCCCCTCCCCGAGCGACCCAGCACCGCCTGAGGGCGGGGCAGGCCCGGCCCGCCCCGTACCCCTGTAGAGCCCTCCCCGCCCCGCCGCAGGGTGGAGCCGGCAGAGGCAATAGGCCGAGCGCCGCGTAAATAACCGCCGCCTCCCGCCCACGGGCCGTCGGCGGCACCGCGACAGGCCGGACGGGCCCCGGCTCACCTCGGCCTCCCGCCGCCCGCCTCAAAGGCGCCCGGTGAAGCGGCGGCCGCCCGGCACTGAGACACCTCGGCCGCGGCTCCGCGGCAGCAGCGCGCATGCGCGGGGGGAGCTGGAGGAGGGGCCAGGCGGGGGGAGCGGCGCGCGGGGGCGGGAGGGTCCGCCCCCGGTCACGTGGCGAGAACAATTTAAAACACAACAAACAATTTTTAAAAGTGTTTTCAGACTGTCCGTCTCCAAGCGAGTAAAGCGTTTCGGTGAACACAACACCGGTTTGATCCCAACACCGACCAAACAGTGAACGGTTTGATCACAACAGCAGGTTTCAACAGACCTGCATTAGCTGAGGCCATGGCGTTGAAGCAATCCTTGATATCAATCAATAATAATAAAAAGCGGTTACTTAAAATGACAAATTTCTTGTGGTATTTTCACTTGTTCTGGTACCAAACAGTCTCTCCCATTCGAATATTCCGCCTGAATAGTTCCTTTTTCATGGTATCAATAACATAAGTTAAAGCACATTTTAATGTCGTCTATACTCAACAAAAGTCAATGACTGCAGCGCCACCAACGCTGCCTGTCTTAACAAAAAGAGCTCGTTAGCCTTTGCAGCCATGCAAATACTCAGTTTCAACTTCTTACACCTCAGCTGAAAGGGGTGCATATAAAAATATCTTAAAAACAATTAGTTTAAATATTTGAAATCAAAACGCTTTGAAGCAAATTCTTTATTATAAAAAAGTGCGTTAATACATCAAAGATTTAAGCTATGTACTTAGAAAAAATACATTTCACTATTTCCATTTTATCAACAATTTAAAACCAATAAAAATAGACAATATTTAAAATATTTATACATATTAAAAAAATAAAATCTCTATTGCCTTATTCATCCTTGAGTGCATACATGACATCGTCCTGGCTGATATTTAGTCGCACCCGCATGTGAAGATACTTATTACTGGACTCCACCAGCAAGAGCCTGCAGGCGCCAAGTCTGGAACAAATTGCCAAAATTTCTGATACTGTAGGACTCTGCATGCCTTCAATTCTACACAACGCGACGTGCTGCTGATAGACCTGTTAAAACAGAGGAAAGGACACGGGTCATGTGTGCCTCCTGTTGTAGTGGAGTAGGCCAAGGTGAAAAAGGGAAGATTCCTTCTCTCCACATCTGTGGGTGGGGAGGAAAAATTAGCTCCAGCCCATCCGATAACATGCACTTGCTGTTGTTTTAGCAAACTGTTAGGACTTTAATAAGGAAGTAACAATTCCAAGCTACAATTTCCCTTTTTATCCAGCCAAGGAGCAAAACAATTAGCAACCTACCTTGTCTGCAATTTTTAAATTAGATCATTTTATCTGTTACTACACCTCTTCTCCCCTGGACTATGGGGACTAAAGTTTATCCATCAGATTAAGAGCTGACATGTAACTAATTACAGATCAATGCATGCAGAAGTGATATTCAGGCCCAGTGACCAGTAAACACAAGTCACACTGACTAAACATGAAAGCTCATGGCTCAGAAAGGCAAAATAAAGAAGAATGCTCTTGTCACAGATCACATAGATTAGTAAATCTGCAACAAGAATCAGTTGTGGTCTTCTGCTTTGCTATTTAGAAAGAGCAAAAGAAACCCCTTTTGGTATCAGAGGAAAACTAAGGGAAAAATGTAACAAACCAGTCTAACAAAATATTGTTTGAAGTTCAAGAACCGATTGCCCAGCATATCTGCGCAATCAACTGATGCAGATGTTCAAGGAGCCAGTTACAGAAAATGCAAATAAAATGCTTACCTACAAACTGGATAAAACTAGCAGGTTATTTTATATATAGATATATAGTTCTAAACATTTTTATAAGTATTAACATTTAGCTTCCATACAGTGAGTCATGAAATAGACTCTGTGCAGCTCTGCTGGTGCCAAGTATTTTATGGGTCTATTGAAGCTACTAGAAATATAGCTGAAATATCTGAATAGTGAAAATTGAAGCTACTAGTGATATATCTGCCTCTATTGATAGTGATACAGAAGTTGGAATCAGCTTTCAGTTTTCCCCCTTGAACTATGCTGTCTGATATTTTCAGGTTCTCTTTCATTTTTCCTGTTATAAAGCATGTTACGTGGAGGCATACAGTATCCTCAAATGCAGGCCAAAAAAAAAAAAAAAAAATCACTTTGTGATTGAGATCACTGGTAACATTAATAGAACAGCAGGTGTGTCTAGTTGTAGGTACTTAGTCTCATTGAAAAACAGGTGGCAGCACTCAATTAGGTGTTACACCTGGCCTAGACAGCCATGCCCCAGTTTACCTTGCCACCATATCTTCCTTCCATCAAATTTTAAGAATAAAATCCCCAAATATTTAAATATTTACACTTTTGCCTGATAATTTTGACAGTGTCCCCCCTCTTTTAAGAGAAAGAGAGATATAAGAAGTGTACTCCGAAACACAAACATACCTGTTGAACTGTTGCCTCCTCAACTCCTGCCCTGCGAAACTCTGCTAAAATTGCTTTCAAAAAGATTTGTTCGTGCAACGAGGCATTCCTGAATATCAAAACAGACAAAAATTAATCTGCCAAGTTTAGAACTTATGAAACATCAGGAAGAAGTCTGCAATGGAAATTGCTTGGTAACCACCTATTTACATGCAGGGTATTTTTCTACCTGAGAGGGGCGGTTTCTATCAACTAGACCTTATATTACATCCTGCAGCTCCGGCACCACAATACACTGCATTTCACTTCTCTTTTAATGTATCTGAGCACAACGTTTCATTCCATACTTCATACATGTTCTGCAGCACGTCACGGTCAACTTACATTTATGAATTAACAAATTAACATTGAGGTTTTCAGGCCCAAGTAGCACAGTAAAAGCAGTACTTCCATATAGAGCAAAATACCATATTTGCACCCCTTGGCCCCTCCGTTCCTTGGTGAAACATTCTTTTCTTTTTGACCAGAAACCGGTAAAGCATTTTACCGGTTACAGCTTGTGCAGACCACTGAAGGGCAACAGAATTCCTCACCTGTATTCCCTCAGGAAGCCTTTGGGAAGCCCTAGCAGAATCTCTTTATGTTAAAGAAAAAAACCAGTTCAAATGGGAAATTCTTACTTTCTGCTCAGACATCTGCGGCTGCATTTAAGTGAGCGAAGACAGTGGCATAATTCAAGCAGATATGTAGAGGGGAATAGCTGACTCGAGGGCCTGATGCCTACACTATGCACATCTGAGTGGTTTTTGTTTCAGTCCAGCCCAAAGCCTGGTCCAGTATGCTGAATGACTAGCAGCATCTGTAGTTGTGGGCTCCTGAGTGCATCTTTGTGATTTAGTTCCAACTGGAAGGAATTCAAATATATGCACTCGGAAGCTGCTGTTCACAGAAATCAATGTACAGTAAGCAGGGACAATCGAGAAATTTCAAAAGGCCCCTGTTGATCTGAGCCAACACACTAACACGGAAACACCCTGTGTAAACTTGTACAAGTGATTTCTATGCCTTGGTCTCCCTGGTCTTAAATTCCTATTTTGTACCCCTCTCTCTCCTAGCTGCACTGCAAGGTTTGTTTTGTACCATTCTTCAACAAAGCACGATGCCCCACACATGTTCCCAAAGGGTGGTGAGGACAGACTGAACGTTTTTGGAAAAAATAGCCCAGTGAAAAAGACAAAAGCAAAGAAATTCCTCTGAGAAATGGCTTTACCTGATTGCATTTATATACGGTGATGAAAACATTTCATCTATGGCTTCCGTTACGTGGGCCATCTGGACTATTTCAGGGGTTCTCTTTTGGCTAGCAAACTCACAGATCTCAGTGGCCCTTCTGCAGATATCAAGGCAACGCCTTGCATCACCTGACAGTGCTGCGACCTGAAAGTAAACAAGACAGGTTTGTAGCAGTATTTCCTACAAGTTGAGAAAAGAGTTTAGCAAGAATCAACAGACAAAAAAAAAATCAAACACAAAAAACAACCACAAAACAGGAGAGCAAAGCTACTGTGAACTATGTTATTAGAATTCTGGATTTTAAATAACAGTCTTTCTGACCAAAACCAACAGAAGCAACCCACCCCCACCCTGATCTGGTCATCACAAATTCAAAATTGAAATTTTTTCTATAACCACAGAAATCGGAGGTTTAAAAAAAAAAAATCCAGGAAATTCAATGTGAGCAGTTCAGTTCAACACCAAGTTTTTAGACATTTTATCAATAAAGAGCCTACCGCAATCCATGTTCATGCAGGGGGGTGGGAAGAAAAGAGAGGGGCAAAACAGTCCTCAGTTTTTCCATACCCAGTAGAATATTGAGTGTATTTTAAGATATGATGATTTAAGGATACACTAATATTTTTTAGTAGGTTTCAAAGAAACATCTGGGATAGTGAACTTACATTTACAAGTGCCTGAAAATTTTTAGGTCTCTAAAATTTCTGAAACTCAGTACTTCTTAAAACCCCACTTGTGGTTTACAATTTTGATAAAGCTATGAACATTCACTAGATAGAGTATCAGCCTAGTTTTCCCAGTAGATGCTGATAACATATGAAAGCAGTAGAGCCCAGCTGGAGCCAAGAATGAGAAAGCCTTTAGAAAATCTAATTGCGAGTTAGTTTTCTAGATTTTCTGAAGAAAATGCATACTAGAAAAACATTACAGATTATTGAGTCTGCAAAATCATCGCCATTGTTCTTACAAAAAGGTGGTTCCTTCATAACAAAACAAACGCTTATAGTTACTCCTGACATATAAGTACTCTTTTTTAATCCTATAATGATGGCTAGCAGAAAAAGTTTAAGCATATACTGGTTGACAGATGTTCTAGCATAATTTTAATAGATTCTTTTAACATATAATTGCTAACATAAGACATTAAACAACGCATACATCTTAATTTGAGAAGCTACTGATCCCTAATGCATTATTTATTTTTTGTACAACTGGGTATTAAAACTGGCGCCAGAAGAGGTACTATCTATTATGCCAAGGCTTTAAACATCTTAAGAAAGAAAATGAATATGGATATTTCCACTGCCACACTAGTGGTTTTTTTCCAAGATCATCCAGTGACTCACATTATGCCAAACCCTGAAGAAAGCTGACATCTTATCATTATGCGTTATCACGACTCCTGTTGTCATGACTCCAGCTCATGGAATATACTGCTGCCTTCTCAAAAGTAGGTGGAAAAAGCAAGAACACTACTTTAGCAAAGTTTCCTGCGAAAATACCCTGTATACTTTACAGAGAGCATAATGTATAATCCACTACTTGCACCCCACTTTGTCTCCAATACAGAACACATAACCAGCTCTGACTACTGTTACAAAATTCTCCCCCTCTTTACCTAGCGCAACACAGAGGGCATACATCTGTACTGTGCTTACCTTTCTGGAAACTAGTTGAATTGCATCCTCTTCAAATGCCTTCACACTGTTCAGTCTAGACAAAATAATTTGCTGTAACTGTTTGTAGGTGTAGGGCTGAAAGGACATTCTTGTGAGGCCCTGTAGTAAATAATACAACACAGTGAGAAGCGTTTGTAGCACTTGAAAACTCTCAACTGCTCAAGCATAGCCTGTAGATTTAGTTTTAGCTTCTCTGGTGGACCAATCTCTCTTTCACATCCTTCCCTTCCAAGTCATGTGGTTTAATCAATTCTTCCACTCCGTATTTGTGAAATAAACGTGCAAATCCACAAAACTCTGATTAAGTGAGGACCACTGGTTGGACCTCCACACTAAAAGGCCTGAAGAGCAGACCCTGCTGCTATTGAAATTCAAATTTCTCTTACAAAACTTGTAAATAAATCGGAGCCCACCTAATACAACAACCTTTTGATTAGAACTGTTTACACTTTATTTTTTAATACAGTAACAGCAGAAGCTATGAAAAAATACTCATCTCCTTTTGCGAATCTGTATTCATGTATACAGTCATACTACTGAAATCACATTAGCAATCAGCCAAGAATTAAAAAATCTTCTGGCTCAAGCTGATAAAAACTGCTTTCACATGAGAAGGACAATCTGTTACAGATGGTGCACTGCCTTTCATATTCTATAGGAGGCCTGAGTTTTGTGTTTCTTATGCAAAATTCTTCTCCCTTGTGACTATATGGCCTCAGCTGATCTGCAGGTTTAGTGGGTGGAGGAAAGCAATTCACACACTGTGGAACTATTTTTGAGTCACAGAAGGACAGAGGCACAAAGTGCTGTTTTTGCAAACCAGTTTTTAGAGCAGTGATGAAGGGATGACCTAAGAAAATGTATTCAGCGCACGTGTAGCGTGCATCCAACTTTCTGTCTGAAGGTACCCAACAATCTACCAACTGATAGCAAACAGAGAGAAGTAACTAGGTGCCCAGAATGAAAGGGGAAAGAGGAAGAGAAACCAGAAGAGAATTCTTCTGAACCCCAGAGTAAGCAGCTTAACCACGAAGCATGGCATTTGATTATCCAGATCTTAATATGTTTAAAAAGACATCTGCATTCTTAATTCATTCTCACAAGAACATAGTGTACTCACACTGCATAACATCCGATTAGCAACCTGGCTCCTTAACTTATTTTGCTAAGATTTATGTGTTTATTATCAGTCCTCTGGAGAAGGAATTAGAAAACCATTGTTTAACCTCTGACATAACCAGCCCTGCCTTTCTCCTGGATTACTTTTGATTGCATACAGTATTTAATCTGTTCTCATTTTATAGCGTAGCAACAAAACTGCTAGGACATACCAGCCTGCTAGCTACTCTGTTCATCATTATTCTCTCTGGCAAGTCCATGGTGTTAGCAATGGCCAAAATGATTAACTTGGAGTGCTTTTGAGTTGGCCAGTCAAATAAATTGTACATCACATTCTGTTTCCGGGTCCACAGAAGATCAAGCTGCAGAGATAGAAAGAGAAGAATTAGACTGAAAAATAACGGTCTTGTATTTACAATATCTGATGGGGGGTTGAGAGAGCTAGCTCTGCCATAGAAGACTTCTTACATGATTCTGAACAGGCTCTCTCTGTTGCGTTTCCTTCATCTATCTACTAATAGGACTGCATTTTCTGAATTGGGGCTCTAATCTCTTTTGAAAAAGCACAGTCCTACTAGATGCTTGAACGGTATTAATCACAGTATAACAATTAAACAGCTGGAGTTTTTAAACACCACTGTGACATTAATACTAATCTAATAAGATTAAAAGACCCTCCATGTGAGACCCTGAATTAGCTTACAGCAAAAAAATAAGCATGCATTTCTTTATTACTGAACATAGCACATTCAAGGAGTTTCAAAACTCAATACGACTTATTTCACTGTGAGTTTTCTCACTGGAAAAGCAGCAGCTTCCAGACAAAACACAGTTGAATTCTATGGTATTTAGGAGTTGACAGAACAACTCATTCCATGACTTTGACCAAAACAAAACATAAACCCAATGTGAAATCCAAGGAGAAAACAACATAGCAACAGGATATTTGCCCACTTAAATTCAGCTTCCTAATAAGGCTAAGAGGATCTATTTGGATATCTTCTCTCCTAAGTCTATTCCTGTTAGATCACATACGACATAGTCTCAGCATATCTTTTTCCATCGTCCAAAAAATCATTTCTTATGATACTTCAATGGAAGAGAATGAAGGATTCTTTGTCTCACCTCATCCACTATCAGCACTGTGGTCTTCCTCTTTGGTCCAGGTGTATTGAACAGTTTTGCCAACAGTACTGCAGCATGGGTTGCTGTCACCTTCTGACCTGTCAGTAACTGGACAAGGATTAAACAATTTTGCAGGTTAATCACACCAAAACACTGGAAATGGGAAGTTTAACTCCTATTCAGTTTTAACTTTTCTCTAACAATCAACACCAGTCATCTGGATTTTTTTTCCCCATGGTGGAGGAGTTAAAAGAGAAAGGTCGTTAGAATTTCCTGCAATTTGTCTTTAATATAGATTCATCAAGAAATCCTGAACCCAGTCTAAAAAGGACTGAAAAACTTGCATACCTCAAGAGTGTCTCTGAACGCAAAACACCGTCTGAAAACCTAAGTCAGTTGACAAGAATAGCCTGACTTCAGTGATCTTGGACTCCCATTAAAATATTAATGCAGTATCATCAGGATCTAGAACTGAATAATTTATTCAACTCTAAGCTAAAAGAATTACCTTCAACAAGAACTGCTTCTGCAATAACCTATGTTGCAAAACAGATGAGCTGACTGTACATTACCTGTTCTCTTGCAGATCCAAAGCTATATAGAAATTAAAGCATCACATTTCAAAATTACACTATATAGGCTGAATCAATTGTAGACTGCATTTGAAAATTGTATTTGTTCTCCAGAATCCCTTGAAAACTAACCTGAGGTTTCATAATTATTAAAGAAGCCACAGCGTGGCAATAATGTATAATCTACACTTGTTTCATGTTTACAATTCAGTCAGGACAGTCTGAATCAGCCATACAAAGCAGTTAGATCCCAGGGGATCCTGATTCTACAGCTCTGGGACTGGGCATCCAATACAGCCGAGTTCAGTTTGTTGTGGTGGAATTGGCACATGTACTGTACCCAGGTATTTAACCTCATCTCCTTCATTTGTCCAGGTCTTCCTGTCCCTGTTCCCTTCTTTATAAGTTTTCCTGCAACAGTGAGCACTGTAGTGAGTGAGCACTGCAGTAGCAAGTGCTCCAGAATTTGCTTGACTCATGCAAAGAAACGTCAGCAAACTGGAGCTTGAGATTGACCTGCAGCAAGAGATGTGGCAATTGGAAAAGCAGCCTTAGCCAGGGTACCTGGATAACAGCTAGGCAGAAGAAATCTGAGAAATAAGTGGTTTGTTTGACTACTTGATGTCCTGAAGGATATTTAACCAGGCTAGCTTAAAGAGTTCAGGGCCCGTGGGGAGCAACAAATTTTATGTCCAAAGTATTCTTTATTATTTTTAAAATTTGATGCTGAATGGGATAGGAACAAAGAGTGTTAAAATAAATTAACATTACCATGAAATAAGGTAATTGTCATGAAGCCTTTCACTAAGCTAAAGAAACACAGCAACCTGTCTGCAAATAATCCCTCAGCAAGACACTGCCTATCCTGGTTTGAGGAAAGGATACAGGTAAGTAAATTGAACTCCCAACTATGAGGATACAGATATTAGGACAATGTATGCCACTTCCTGGTCAGATAGAAGGTGTCAAACTTAATTTCAGCGCATAAGTTTTTAAGAAAATGGAACAGATGCTTCAGGAAACCATCACTTCATTTCCAGGTCAGTGATTTACAGTTAGCCTAGACTGACAAAGGTCGTGGGCCGTTACTGTTTAACGCTTATTGGGTGATCATAATCCAGTCCTCAAGTTAGTTCACACCCATATAAACGCAAGCAGAGTCATTAGTCCCAGATGGGATACTGCAGACTAGTTTGTCATGGAAATCTGAAATGTAGCACTGTTGACAGAGACGGTCCCTCTTTAGCTGGACTACTATGATGACAGAATAATTAACAATTAAGACTCCCTTAGTAACTATTTTACTGCTACACTTACTTCCAGAGTTGTCATCTCAGTAACTTTTCAAGCATACATGTGCAGAAAAAGTCATAGAAGGGGAAAAACATTAAAAGAATCTGGTTTAGATTTTTATTAAGCCTGAGTGGATGTAATAAATCAGGCTATTTCCCAGCCACTGCCCCTACGTAGCCGAAAGCAAAATAGTTCAAGAAATTGGCCATGGCCTTAAGTTAACTATTTTTTAACCTGCTCTAAGATAAGAGCATACAGTCTCTCGGAGGGACTACTTGGAAGTATTGATATGTTAAGTGCCTTGAATACTGTAACACATCGAGGACCTGATGGTAAAGCGTAAGATCTCTTCTTCTTTCAAACCGGAGAGCCATTGAACAGGCTTTACTTACCTCTAGTATCTGCACGTAAGCTTGGTGAGGGTCAGTCAGCTTCATGCCATTGATCTCTACAAACTGGAATGATGGTAGGTCATCATTTTCTGCAGCTTGCTGAAGACAGCGAATTACTTCATGAACAGTCGCGGTTTTACCTGTTCCAGGCACTCCAGAAATGTACATGCACCTACAAAAGCAGAACACCTTTTCAGCAGCTTGAGTAAAATGATAATGCTCTTAGGATTAATGAGCTGGAATTCCTGGGCTCTGCGACCAGCCTTCAATACTACTCCTCTGTCACCTCAGGCAATTCCCTGTACTTCAGCTATTTTATTTGCAAACTGGGACACATAACACATTGGAGGATCATGAGGATTTTTATTATTACTGAAGCAATCAACAATCTAAAATACTTTATAAATGTAATTTACATCTTTAATTTAAAAAAAAAGTCCCAGACATCTAAAATTGACTAGTTATATTTTGGTCTTTAATTTGAATCTGTACAATAAAGAAGCCCACGTTATTTCTATGCGCAACCCTTCTTAAGGAAGAAAAATACCAGGAAAATTCAACTAGGAACTTTAATTCAGCCAAATGATGGTAACTTCTTAAATAAAAGTAGTGTTGATGGTATGACTGCTGTTATGCCATAGGTAGATGTGATCTCAGTTACAGTCTCACCAGAATACTCACCCTCCTGTACCATCAATAAGTTTGCTTTCCACGAAGTTATAGATATCCTGGAATTCTTCCTCACGACAAGGCAGAGATTCTGGGATAGCAGAAACATGCAGCCTTTTGATTAAAAAAGAGAAGAAAAAGAAAATTGAAATACGAGGTCCAAGGTTTGTATTTTTGCAATTCTACTGAGGAAAACAAATAGCCAGATGCTCCACCTTTCACAGCCGTGTGTAGATTTTCAACTCTCTTACATACTTTTAAGTCTGAACACGAATGTCAAGTACCACAAAAGAAATAACACTTCTAGTGTTTTTAAGCTTTAACAGGGCTGAACAGCCACCTTCATAAACAAAGAGCACAAATACGCAGCAATAAAGATCTAGCTGCTTTAATTCACAAAAAATTTGTAAGCCAACATAAAGGTAGGATAAAACAGGAAAGATTGCTTATAGGAAACTGAAAAAACTAAAACTCAGTTTGAAAGATACATTCAGTCCTGAATGCCTTTTTTTCCTCCACTGTGAATATCTACAACAATACATATAAAACTTTTTCACACACCAAGAGAAGACAGATATTGTACCTTTACAATCTAAAGCTAATAAGAGAGGATCTTTGTTTTTCTAATGTTGCACAGAAAAAAGACAGATAAGTAATTCTAAAAAACTTAGCATGGACTGGTTACAATAATTTGAAATTGTGAAAGTAGTATTGTAAATACTACTAGTATTTGTAAATCTAGTATTATACTGTAAATCCAGAAATGCTCTTCCGGTAACAAAACACCATGCATTTTTAGCAAATTTATTCAATATGGTAAGGATGACATTTCCCCTATTTCAGCATAGCCTACTGCTATGCATACCTGATGCAAAAAAGATGATTTCCTCCCCTGGGCACACTTTACCTTAATCTGGCTTCTTCTAGTATACTGGCTGGTTTCTGTGCTGCATGGTTGCGCCTGGGAATTTCAGGAGTTGCATTCCGGGGTGTCTTGGGTGTTCCTGGTAAAGGCTGTAAAGAAAAGTTACAACCTCAAACAGATTTTCTACATGCAGCAATTTCTATTGGAGACTGATCATTCATACAAGTTTCCCAAACATAACTTATGCACAAAGACTAGCCGGGAATACCACAGTCCAAGATGAAAAGATAAACAGTCTTTACAAAAGGGAGTTACCAAACAAACCTCAGTCTTTTCTTCCTCAGGGAAGAAAGAAACTGGAAGGAGGTGGTGACAAAGACAACTACATTTTAACTGCCTGAAGAATTTTTAAATTGTTTATGCCTTTCTGGAGTGCTGTGTTACAAAGTGATCCAGTTCTTAAGAAACCGCAAGCAACTAGAAATTGATCTATCTGAATTTCATTGTCCAAACGAAAAAGCCATACGATATCTTAATTATTCTGCCTTGTTGTGCTTACAAGTTCTAGTTATGCTAGGATTGCTGTGTTAGACATTTCATTAAAAAACATCAGCCATTGACTGTACATCAATGACAGTATGGCTATGATACTGAAAACAGTCTGAATGAGTCAGGCTTAAGTGTCGCATAGCGTGGTATCCCATCTCCACCAGCAGCCAGGACACTACGATAAACTGCTGGCCACACTCTCGTTGGTGTGGCCATGAACACTATAGAGCATCCCTTTTGTGTTGGTAAGCCTTCAAGAATCAGGACAGTTCTGCTACCAAGCACAACGTTGGTCTTATGGCTTTCTGCTATATATATAGACGGCACTCAATACAGACTGTACAGAAACAGAACTAAAATGTCTCAGTGCACAGATTACAATAAAAGTAAAAATGGTGGCCATAAATGGATTCATCAGTTTGTTGAGGTCCAGCCCAGTTGAACATTTTCCCCATTTAGGCTAGAGTTTTCTGATCAACGTTGTCACAACATTCACAATACACAAGTGTTTCATACATTTGTGTTACCTACTCATACCAAAGATCATAGGAATTAAGATAGCGTTTCATTAAAAGCTAAGAGGTTCAGATACTTAACTTTGGTACACAGCCATCAAGCATTCAAATAATTTGCTTAGAAATAATAAACCAGATTTTAAATGGAACCTTACAGTTTTCTTCGGGGTCTTAGCAGGAGTGTGAACTGAAGACTTCCTTGAAGATTTTGGGGTGCTGAATATTCTACTTGATTTAGTTTTCTTTTCTGGTGTACAGGGCACATCACTCTCCTCTTCCTCACTACTTGAAGAGTAAGAGCTGTCTGAGCTAGAAAGAAGATCCTCTTCCTTGTTCAACTCTAGTGTATTTAATATGCTATGAGAAACGGAAATGACATGAGTTTTAAAAAAATACATACAACTCTACACACTACAAAGTATCATTTGTACATTTTCAGCTTTTTCTGTAATCAACTGTAATCAGCAAGCCAACATATTTTCCACTTGAGCTGTTAATTTTCCATGGCTATTTAATAGACTGGTTTAAATGAAGTCAGTTTTACGATGAACACCAAGAGTTGGCCGTATGTTTCTGAACATAAGACAGTTTTCACACTACACTTAAGCTGTGCTTTTAGAACCACTTGCATTTCATTATTGAACTAGACAAACTCTCAAGGCATCAAGCTATCAGTAGCAATCTGAATAAGATATCATGGACACAAGTTTACCTGATTTGCTCTCTAATGCGAGCACTTGTGTTCTGTGCACATATTCTCCGAGAACGAGGGGTCAATACAGGGGTCTGATTACCCAGTTCCTGACATCCAATTAAACTGTAAAGACAAATCACAAAGGTATTTGTATTTCCTCTTTGCATCACACTTGTAAAGATGGAGAGAAGGCCTTTCAAATATCAGGCTCAATTGTTATGGCTGTCAGTCCAACATGAATTCTTGTTTACAGTTATTTACAATTGGCTATGGCATAGATATTGGCAGCACAATTTCCCCTCTCTTGCACTCTCTCTTCAACACGTCTTTGCCAAAAAAACCCCCAAACTACAGAATATTTACTATAGTTCATTCGTGGTCCGTACTGTAAAGATTTTTATAGTAAAGCGTATTTCTGTAAAGCTTTGTAAATCAGTTGAGGAAAGCTGCTAAGTCTAAAGAGAGACCCTGAGTCCATACAAGTCAGAGCTGCTAGCTGACCTACGATGCTGTGACAATAGTGACTGCACTAGCATTAGTTTAAAACAGACACCTCTGACTTGGGCCCTATCAACATTATCCCACTTTGTTTCCTGATGCACCCTCAGCTGGCAACAGCTATGTACTTCACATCGACTGACAGCTGCTGCACGTTAACAGCTTTCCCTCGCTTCCCCAGTCAGACACATACACGTCGCTGAAGAGCACCGAATAGATGGTGCTAGCGTTGAATTAGCAACCAAATTATTTTGTAAACACAACACTGACAAACTGAAGGGACAAGAACTCAAAACAGTAGTAGTTTTTTGTTTGGTTGTGGGTTTCTGTTGTTGTTTGGGTGTTTTGTTTTTAGTTTGTTTTTAAGAGAAAACAAGTATGTTTTTCTTTGGGCATCTCTTTGATCTGCCCTTTGGAGTAGGTTTTTCTATTTGTGTTTCGAGATTCCTTTGTTGTCTTCTTGGGCATTTCTTCATCCCCATCACTGAAACACTTTACTGTTAATACAAATTTCTTATTAGTTCAAAGGACACAATGAGATTAATTATTTGTAGACAGTTCTCAAATTTTTTTTTTAAATCTATAAATACCACTGAAATGCCATTATTTTATCAATTAAAATAAATTAGGTTTTTTGCTATAAAAAAAGTGACAAAAATGCGGTGTGGATCCACCAAATGTTGCACCCACATCTTTACTCTTTGAAAGGAGGAAAAGAGGCAGAAGTAGGGCACATTTGAGCTTGTATGACATATGTAAAGTGACTGCAGAGAAACAGATTTTTATCCGCGCCAATGAGTACAAATCATAACAATCAATATGGCTTCAATTCCCTTTCATATAATCCTACTGTTCCCTCCCATTTCCAATCTCTTCCCTCTGCTCTTGTAACCATGAACTGCTTGTGTCCATCTTTAAAGTCAGCTCCTCTTACGATCTCCCCAGTCATTCACCTCAAAGTAACACACTTTCTAGAGCTTCACCACAGCGTGCTTGTAACTATTTAGGCTCTCCCCCCTTCTCTCAGTGATCTCAACAGGCAAAACACAGTACACACAGAGACTTCACCTGCTTTTCTCGCCAGAAGCCTTTCATAAACGTGCTTTAAAAGAACTACATACAAATAGAAATCCCATACAAAAATACTTATAAAAAGGCTATCACTTACCATATACTGTCATCTTTCGTATTAAAATTCTTGGCTTTCTCACTGGATTCTTTGACCTTAGTATAGGGGGATAATCGTATTGTATCACTGAACCTCTGCCAGTGCTCTGCAATATCAAACGTTGACTTTGACTTATCATCGGCGCAAGGTATTTTTGGTGGTGAGCCCAAAATACCAGTGAATTTCACTTTTCTTTTAGTAGCTGATGGCTCTAATGGTGCTACAGCATCAGAGTCATCATCCAAAAGTTCCAAAACTTCACATCCCAGGATCCTGCTTCTAGGAGATCTTGTGGGACCTAGGAATCAAGAGCAAAATGAACTTTTGTCAGGCTTTAATATGGCTGGTTTGGTTAACTTTCAGAAGACATGGTATAACTGGTTCAGTGGTTGTCATTTAAACGAAAGGGAATGGTGTTACACTCCAGGAACTGAATACATACAGAAGGCAAAAATTTCCTCTAAAAAGATGATTAAATAGAATACAAACTGATTTTTTTCAGTTTTCTAAGCCACCTCCACCACTTACAACTTTGCTCAGGCTCCAGTTTGAAAATACAGCATGTTACATAGGATCAAATGTGCTTATTCAACCAGCCCAATGTAAACATTCTAGCGCATTGTCGGAAGATTAAAGTGAGGTATTCTGAGGTCAAGTTAGGCTGATTGGTAGCCTTTCAGCCAATAAGCACTTGTAACTTAGACTTACCAGTTATGAATAAAACGTTTGCATCATCAATTGGATATAAGCAGTACAATTGCTTGAAATAACAGACATAAAACAAACAACTGATACGACCAAAAGGCTTGGGCTAACCCCAAAGCCTGTATAAGGTAGCTAAAAATACTGATGTTGAACACTACCATTGTTTGAATTACCCAAAATGAAGAGGCATAAAACATACTACATTCCAAACTACCGAATGGACAGAGTATTGTCGTATACATACTGTTTAACTGTAACTTCTTCCTTGCTGTTGGAGTTTTCATGCCATTAGCCACTCTTCGTGAATGTCTCTCCTTAGCAAGGGAGGACTTGGAAGCAGAATGTTTTGACTCTATTTCCAACTCAACATTTTTTGGTTTTGTAGCACTCCGAACAACACTATCTGTCTCTTTTTTCAGGGGCGAAACAATGTCCGAAGGAATAAATGAGTTTGAAGAGTCTGGGATGCCACCTCGTTTCTTATTGGCTTCTTTCAGCTTAGAGAATGTGTCAGGGGACAAAGCCTTAAAGCATTTCCCATCCCAAGACTGTTTTACATAGAACGTCTGTTCCTTGTTTAATGAAATAGGTAATTCCTCCCCCAGATGTAGTGGTATTACCTGTAAAAACAGAAAATGCCAAAAAACACATACCTTAACATTTATCATCAATTTAACATTCAACTATTTCCTAGTCACAGATCTTACTATTGGAACGCATGCAATCCTTCATCATACAGGGCAACAACTTCAACCTACATTTACACTAGCACAAGTTTATTGCACTACAGGACCCCCAGTCACACTACTGCTTTCCACGCAAACCTCTAAATGAGCTGGCTGCCAACAACTAAAGTCATTTTGTGATGGAGGAAAGACAGAATATCAGCAGTTTTCAACTATCCCATCCTCTGCTAACTGCATTAACAAATGTACATCACGCATTTGGTTTGTGAGGAAATAAAGTGACTTCACTGTTCTACTATGTTTTTCAAATTGTTTCTTTCTTTCTTCCTGTAGAGGGGCTGCAGTACATACCCTGATGCTTTTAATAATGGTCTCTGCAGCTATATCAGTGTCATAGCAAGAAACTTGATCATAAAACACTTCTCGGGGAGAAATCTCTCTTTTAAGTAGTTTCTGCTTATTGTGAGGTATCTCTGTAATATGAGAGAACCACTGCACAACTGCACGTTTCTCCTGAGCACCTGTAACAATGAAAACAGAAGTCAGTGAACATTAAGAATTTTATTGTATTGCAAATAGTTATTAACCGACCTCAATGACTTTAGCCCAAATGCCATCAAGGATAGAAAACCACCCTGGACACAACTGAGAAAGCATCTGATAAGAGATTACAATTCCCTTTTTAAAATTAAATTAAAATGTTTGAGTTGAGACTTTTAAGGACTAAGATAATACCTACATATATTCTCAATCACAACATGCCCGCAGACCAGCTGATCTACCAGTTCACTATCACAAAGAGGTTCCTTATTTGCATAAATGCGTTCTAATGGAACCCCACTAACTGAAAGCAGTGACATAAAAGGAGAAGTGAGAAATTTCAGAACAGTATTTATAATTTCAATGTTATTTTAGAGGCAAACCAGAAGCACAATTTATTAACTATTAACTGCCTAACAAACCAGAGAATCCTGCTGTTGAAATACGTAGAAGAAAGTCTGAATAAATACTATGAATAGATTCAGTGTGGAGAGTTAAAAGAAACATATTACAGTATTCAAGGATCACCTTCTCCGTGTCCAGGAGCAAAATATACTGACAAAGAGGAAGGCAGGAAAGAATGCTAGGAGACCTGCCTGGATGAACAAGGAGCTCCTGGACACACTGTCACACAAAAAGAAACTTTATAAGGAGTGGAAGAAAGGACAGCTAGAATGGGGGGCATATAAGGAAGCTGTCCGAGCAGCAAGAGACCTGGTGAGAAAAACTAAAGCTCAGTTAGAATTAAATCTAGTGAAGGAGATCAAGGGAAACAGCAAAAATTTCTATAGGTAATATTAATGGTAAGAAGACGACTAGGGAAGGTGTGGGCCCCCTCAGAAAGGAAACGGGAGAACTGGTGACAAGTGATATGGAGAAGGCCGAGGTTCTCAACAACTTCTTCTCCTCAGTCTTCACTGGCAAGGGCTCCAGCCACACTCCTGGAGTCACAGAAGACAATGGCAGGGGTTGGAAAGAACTGCCCATTGTAAGTGAAGATCAGGTTCTTGACCATCTGATGTACCTGAAAGTGAACAAGTCCATGGGACCCGATGGGATACACCCACGGGTACTGAAGGAACTGGCAGATGAGGTTGCTAAACTACTCTCTATTATATTCCAAAAGTCATGGCAGTCAGGTGAGGTCCCCACTGACTGGAAAAGGGGAAACATAATCCCCATTTTCAAAAAGGGAAAGAAGGATGAACCAGGGAACTATAGGCCAGTCACTATAGGTGAGGTACTTCTCACCTCCATGCCTGGTAAGATCATGGAGCAGATCCTTCTGGAGGCACTGCTGAGGCAGAAGAATAACGAAGAGGTGATTGGGTACAATCAACATGGCTTCACCAAGGGCAAATCGTGCCTGACAAACCTGGTGGCCTTCTATGAGAAGGTCACAACCATCAATAGACAAGGGGAGAGCAACTGACGTCATTTACATGGATCTGAGCAAAGCCTTTGACACTGTCCCGCATAACATCCTGGTCTCCAAGCTGATAAAATATGGGTTTGATGGACTGACAATTCAGTGGATAAAGAACTGGCTTGAGGGCCGCACCCCAAGAGTGGCTGTCAATGGGTCCATGTCCAAGTGGAGGCCAGTGACAAGTGGAGTCCCTCAAGGATCAGTACTGGGACCGGTCTTGTTTAACATCTTCGTCAGTGACGTGGACAGTGGCACAGAGTGCACCCTCAGCAAGTTTGCCGACAACACCAAGCTGTGTGGGGCGGCTGACACGCTAGAGGGAAGAGATGCCATCCAGAGGAACCTTGACAGGCTGGAGAGGTGAGCCCATGCCAGCCTCATGAAGTTCAACAAGACCAAGCACAAGGTCCTCCATCTGGGTCGGGGCAATCCCAAGCACCGATATAGGCTGGGCAGTGACTAGCTTGAGAGCAGCCCTGAAGAAAAGGACTTGGGGGTGCTGGTGGACGAGAGGCTCAACATGAGCCGTCAGTGTGCACTTGCAGCCCAGAAAGCCGATCGTATCCTGGGCTGCATCGGGAGAAGCGTGTCCAGCAGGTTGAGGGAGGTGATTCTCCCCCTCTACTCCACTCTCGTCAGACCCCACCTGGAGTACCACGTCCAGTTCTGGAGCCCTTACTACAAGAAGGATGTGGACATGCTGGAACGTGTCCAGAGAAGGGCCACGAGGATGATCAGAGGGCTGGAGCACCTCTCCTATGAGGGCAGACTGAGAGAGTTGGGGTTGTTCAGTCTGGAGAAAAGAAGGCTCCGAGGAGACCTTATAGTGGCCCACCAGTATCTTAGGGGGGCCTACAAGAAAGCTGGTGAGGGACTTTTTAGGATGTCGGGTAACGGTAGGACTAGAGGGAATGGATGGGGAGGGAACTAGAGATGGGGCGATTCAGACTGGACGTTAGGAAGAAGTTCTTCACTGTGAGGGTGGTGAGACACTGGAACAGGTTGCCCAGAGAGGTGGTGGCTGCCCCATGCCTGGAATTTTTTAAGGCCAGGCTGGATGGGGCTTTGAGCAACCTGATCTAGTGGGAGGTGTCCCTGCCCATGGCAGGGGGTTGGAACTAGATGATCTTTAAGGCCCCTTCCAACCCTAACAATTCTATGATTCTATATTACAATCAAATATTAAGTTCCTTTCTACATTTTAAGGTGTTCAGCCACATATCTTTAAAAAATTTGTCAAATGTATATAGCAAAAGGAAAATATTATTTTCAAGGAAGTTTCACAGGTATCATTCCAGGATGAAAAGAATATTCAGTTATATTACAATAAAGCTGCATTAGTAAATAAATCAGCTGGAGTGATATGCATTTATGTTTTTTAAAGGTAAATAACTAAAAAACCTAAAACATTATCACGATGGCCCAAAACAAACGACGAAAGCTGTTGAAAGAAATCAGACATAGCTAATGAGTAGTTTCTAATTCAGACTCAGACATAGTATTTGTATCACTCACCTTCCATGATTTAATATCTACCTTTATCTATAAACAAGGAGTCCTACAAGGGACAGAAGTAACAAGCCCCATTCATTCAGCCTTGCATCTTATTGCTATTCCCTGATGGCTAGTAAGATGCAAGCTCCAGAACTGCACTGCTCTTGCTCCATTTGGATTCCCCAATCTAATTTACTTAACAAATTAGGCCAGTGATATGGGGTTATGGTCTAAATATATCCCTGTGAAATCTTTAAAACATTTTAAGATTTCTCAGATAGGAGGTGAATTTTTATTTCTCTTACCATCTTCGTATAAATCCAGGAGTTGTGCCACAAAGGGTTGATCTGCATTCTCCCCTTCTACTAAAATAAACTCGCCAACTTGTATACAGGTTTCTGTTCTGCTTCTTTCTGATTTAATAATGATTCCCCTAGAAAGTGATGCACACATGCACATTAGCAGGATTTCATATTCTTTATAATTCACATTAAAGCTGATAGCCTGTCAATCTTACAGCTAGTTATGCTCCCTCTTGCAAAGCCTACAATTGGAGTTTCCTGATTAAAAGCTTTTATATATATTTCAAGTAGACAGTTAACCCTTATTCACAGATTTAATTAAACGTTTTTTCTTTAGACATTATACAGTTTACAGCTCAAGAGCTCTGCAACAACATTTTTGTTATACACGTGCAGTGTCATGACACAATGCTCAAAACCTTACTCATATTCTCACTGCCTGCCGCATTAACCTATACGATGTCAGAACGGCAAAGAAGCCTTCATTGCTTAAGTTTCCCTGAGCAAGACAGAAATAAATGTTATTTACTTGTACTGGAAAGTCCTCAGTTTTCTGTCCGAGTTCATGGGTTTTCCATACCAGGAGTAGATAATTTTGCTTTGCTGCCGGGTGTTCATGATTCCCAAGGAAAAGCTAAAACAAGCAAACAAACAATTTTAGAAATAAAAGCAGGGAAAGGCTTAAGATGGCCAGATACATAGAAAACCCATTGGTTCTTTCAGCGTGTAGGAAGAACGTGGTGTGCATCAGTTGATGCAGAGAAGCCCACCTTCCTTCCCCAAAGCCTCCAGACGCCTCTCCTGAGGCAGAAGGAAAAAGGGAAGGTGTTTAGTAGCGGACTGTTTTTTAGTTTTTGTTTTTTTTTTTTCCACGTCCAGCTGATGGCTTTAAGACTGTGCCTCGCTGGTTTGAGTCCAGACCTCACCGCGACCAGCCGCATGAGGCCGTGATGTGCGTTTCGCTTACGCTCCATTTTTATGTTGGTTTTGAGATTTTTTTTTTTTTCCCCCCTAAATAAGAACTTTCCCTCTGGAAACAGGCCGCAAGGCTCAGGAAAACGCCATCCACCCACCCCCCACGAGTGCCATTCCCCGCCTCACACACCCCAGCCCGTCGGTTTAGACGAGCTCAGGCAGGTCTCCACCTCAGAGACCCCCTCCCCGCCCCGTCCGGCTACAACCGCCACCGGTTCGGACATCGCAAAGAGACACCGAGGCGGCCCCAGCGCCCTCCGGGAGCCGCTCCCCCGCCCGCTCCCCTGAGGGACCCAGGGCCGAGGCCCACTCACCCGGCGACTCAGCGAACCCGGCGCGCGGCGGCGGCAGCGCGAGCGCCTACCAGCACTAGCATAGAATTTCGCGCCAAAGCCCACCCGGAGCCCCGCCCACTCGGGGGGGGGGAGGGGGGAGGGCGGGAAGAAGCCGCGCCGGACGCAGCGCCATGTTTGCGCCTGGCGCCCCGAAGCCGCGGGCGGAAAGGGATGTCACGGCCCGAAGATAAGATGGCGGCGGCGGCCCGGAAGCGGAAGGCGCTGCAGGCACTTCCCGGAAGGGGAGCGGGGCGGCCCGCCGCGGAGTTGAGGGAGGTTGTGGAGCGGCGGCGGCGGTCATGGCGAACCGGACGGTGAAGGACGCGCACAGCATCCATGGCACTAACCCGCAGTACCTGGTGGAGAAGATCATCCGCACCCGCATCTACGAGTCCAAGTACTGGAAGGAGGAGTGCTTCGGCCTGACGGGTATGGTGGGGCGGGAGGGGGCTCGGTGAGGGGCCCGGTGAGGGGCCGGTGCTGACGGCCCGGTGCTGACGGCCCGTCCCGTCTCGTCCCTCTCCCAGCCGAGCTGGTGGTGGACAAGGCCATGGAGCTGAGGTACGTGGGGGGCGTCTATGGCGGGAACATAAAGCCGACGCCCTTCTTGTGCTTGACGCTGAAGATGCTGCAGATCCAGCCCGAAAAGGACATCATCGTGGAGTTCATAAAAAACGAGGACTTCAAGTAAGTTGGTAGCTTGGTTATTATTTTTTTTTTGTTCTTTTTGCTTCTCGTACTGAATGAAACCATCCAAAACAGCCAGGGGAACCTTAGTGCAGGATTTGGCTTTTAGTGGGCCCTGATAGACTTTTCTTGCTAAAAAGCCTGTCCTTCCTCTTGCTTTCAAATGACTGATGTCCTTGTCACCGGGGCTGGTGGAATGGCTTGCCTTTGTAGTGTGTTCTCTGGTAGTACACCTCCGCCCGAAATATTTAGAATGAGGTGTATTAAGGGAACCACATTAATCTGTTCTTTTTTTCAGTATTTCTTTGGACTTTGTGAGTGATAACGCACCCATACAGCGATTATATATATGTATACTTGAGTGTGTATATATACGTTTGTGTATATATATACATATATATATACATACACTTGAGTACCTGAAGGGGAAAGTCTAAATGGTCATATGTTCTATTTATTTTAGTGTACTGGTTTTCCTCTGAAACTTCTGGGAAAAACACCTCGTTTATCTAAACTACTAACTATGCAAAAAGATTAGATCTATGAAACGGTTTTATTTTCAGGTATGTCCGAATGCTTGGTGCGTTGTACATGAGATTGACAGGCACTGCCATTGACTGCTACAAGTATCTTGAGCCACTGTACAATGACTATCGAAAAATAAAAAGTCAGAACAGAAACGGGGGTAAGCAGTCCTGCATAGTTGTGGTTTCTTAGTACCTTATAGATGACTTTTTGTTAAAAGAATGTATCCTGCTAGATAA
The DNA here is from genome assembly GCF_963924245.1 of Chroicocephalus ridibundus. Classification (NCBI taxonomy): domain Eukaryota; kingdom Metazoa; phylum Chordata; class Aves; order Charadriiformes; family Laridae; genus Chroicocephalus; species Chroicocephalus ridibundus. Next base: position 7,229,053 of record NC_086291.1, on the reverse strand, counting down.
AAGTAAATATTCTACTTAGTAATATAAGCTTAAAAAACTGTGGCATAACCATCTTTTTGAAACTTTACTATTATTTATTCATCATTTGGATAGTCAGTTGCTGGTCTTGCTCACTTGTACAAATGAGAACTGCCTTGCTTATTTTGCTTTCCCCAAGTGCTTGTATTTTCTGTTGAGTACTGAAACACAGTTCCACAAATACTAAAGGAACACTGTTTGAGTACTGGTTTAAGCACTGTGAATCTACTAAGCTGTGCAGTAATTTCCTCTTTTTGTAAGGCAGGCCTAATGATTTCCCTCATCTTTGAGAACGATTTTAGAATTGTTGTTTGTCTAGCCTACTTGACATAAATTGCCTGAAGTATTTAATCCTTACTCTAACCGCAAGCGTTAGTCGTCTTTGTCTTTTCAATGCTATTTTTCCCCTCCCCAGAATTTGAATTGATGCATGTGGATGAGTTTATTGATGAACTACTCCATGAGGAGCGTGTATGCGATATCATTCTGCCTCGATTACAGGTTTGGAAAAGTAGATGGCTGTTGAATTCTTAACTGCATCAGATTCAGTAGTTGTAGCAGCTACTAGCTTGTTGCATAAAGCTCTGACATAGGCCCTTCTGGCACACAAGATGCTTCCTTAGGTGTTTGTTCTTAATTGGGTTATGTAAAATAAAGTCATAATTTCTCCTAGAAACGTTATGTTCTGGAAGAAGCTGAGCAACTCGAACCTCGTGTTAGTGCTTTGGAAGAAGACATGGATGATGTAGAATCTAGTGAGGAGGAGGAGGAGGAAGATGAAAAGGTTGGTGAAATATTTTGCAAAGGCATAGTTAGAGACAGTGCTGAACCACCGCAGAACACTTTATGGCCTGTCAGAAATATTTGAGGGGGGGTCACCAGGAGGCTGCTTGAAACTCCTGTCTCCTCCCTTAACATATTTTCATATAAGCTACATGCAAGAACTTGTTAGACCCTGAAGCAGTTCTCAGGTGCTCTGTGTTTGTCACGCTTTTCTGTTTCCTGAAATTCACAAATCTGGATCTATTCTGTGTTGCTTAAAACAATTTATCTGAAATATGTTTATATACATGTATATTGGAGAGAATCAAAGGTGATGATGAACGTTATGATGACCATCATAGTCAATTCTGCTGTACTTCTTCAGAACCAACAGTATGACAGGTGGCTATTTTAATTTTCAAATGGCAAGCTCAGGCAGTACCACTCATTTATGAATGTGAAATACTTGAGGATGGGGAAGCTTGATCATACGACTTTTGTCATTTATATTAATTGTTCAGAAAATTTTACTGATAGATAAAAACGTTGATGAAACAAGAGTTACAGAATCTTTTCCCTCCGGCCATTGTTCGCAGCTGGAGCGAGCACCCTCTCCTGACCACCGCAGAAGAGGCTACAGAGACCTTGATAAACCTCGCAGATCTCCAGTTGTGCGATACAGGCGGAGCCGAAGCAGGTCTCCAAGAAGGTGACACAGCTCTCTTAAGCAATAATTTTACCTACTGTACTGCAGATGGCTGGAGCAAGGCATAGAATTGAAGAGGATTCAGTCAGAATCACTTATGCCTCCCAATTCCTTTAGCCGTTTTCTAGAGTAAGGAGTTGCAGTGCACAGACACGGTCAACCCGTCTGCCCCTTTCTCTAGTCCTTCAGTAACGCTTGAACTTGCTGGCCAACTGAAGCTAAATTTGACTATACAGGGAAGATATTAAGGAGAACCAAGTGCTTTGTTTCCATGTAAGCCAGAGGCTGCAGAGGAAATCCTGTTAATTGTTCTTACTGATAATAAGCCAGGAAAAACTCATCACTGACCTCATTTGCTTGCTGTATGGGTCAGTCCAGAAGCGTATACAGCTTCCTGTGCAACAGGCCAAACACACGCTAAGTGGGGACATGAGGGAGTGGAAAGGAAGCCCTGGTGCTGTTGCTGGATAATATGGGAAATTAAACAGCTCGTGCTGGTAATGATTTTTATCAACAACTTGTTTTCTCCCCCAATTACAGGCGAAGCCGCTCTCCAAAGAGAAGAAGGTAGTCTGTTATTCTATTATTTAATCTTAAAACATGTTGCATTTTTAGTATGACTATCTTTAAAAGCTTCCTTTCTCTCAGTCCATCACCACGCCGGGAGAGGCATCGCAGCAAGAGCCCAAGACGACACCGGAGCAGATCCAGGGAGAGGCGGCACAGATCAAGATCCAAATCTCCAGGTACTTTTGTCACTTACAGATTAACTCTGGCAAGTCTTTATCAGCAGAACATCCACTGCAAGAGAAATCTGTGTCACGGTAGCAAGAAGGTACGACAGGTTCTTAATCTGGCTCATAAAACTCTGAGTTATGTGAAAGCACAGCTGAACTCATTCCATACACGCAGAATTGCCCTGAGTGTGTTTTTCATATATTTGCTAGGAGGTTATTTGAGTGCCTAATTAAGGCTAGGGTTGCTCTGGCATTATCTAGGACGCTTGGTCACTAGAAGCAGATTGCATTAGCAAAACAAAAAAGAATTCCAGGGTCTGTGAAAGTAACCGTTACCTTTTTATCTCATAGGGCATCATCGCAGTCACAGACACCGAAGTCATTCCAAATCGCCTGAAAGGTAAAGGCTTGCCCTGTTTTTTTAAGGATCTGTCCTGTAGGAGCTCTTACTTGTCATTTAATCTTGGGGATTGAAGGTTGTCTAGCAATGTTGGAGATCAGATATTTCATACAGTACCTCCCCCAGTGCTGCAGTCAAGTCGCGCTATCCATATTTGACCATAGAAAATGCCACTTACTGCTATGAATCACCTTGGTCTTTCAGACAATTACTAGTACCCTGTCATATGGATATCTTTTTTTTCCTGTTTCAGATCTAAGAAAAGTCATAAGAAGAGTCGGCGAGGGAATGAATAACAAACTAAATCCAGCAGACAGTTTAAAGACCTTGACCTGCAGTCTAATACTGTCCTATTAGCTTTATGGGACAGCTGGATATGTCCTGGCTGCTTTAGCAGTCCATGTCTTTAATCCTTCCCCTCTTGTCCAAGTCTTGTTTTTGTTGTTTTTTTTAATTAAAAGAAAGCTAAGGACATTTTTTATGTAGTTAGTTACTCATTCCCGTGATAGAATTTGAGGATTGTTTTTATCAAGGCCTGTAAAAACTTGTGAAGAGCAATTAAAGGGGGTTTTGTCTTTAAAGGCTCCTTGCTGTTTCTTTCATCGTACTTTTAGACTTCTAGTTGAAGCTGGCTTCGTTCTCAAACCAGGCTGTTGTTTTGACGAACAGCCACTGCAGTCAGCTGCTGAAGTGAGAATGTTTGAGTTATGAACACTGAAGAGCTACCAGCCTAAACCATCTCAAACCTCCAGTACAGGAAGAAGTAAGAAAGACTGTCATAGTCCAGTATGTTTACTAATAGCAAGAGCTAACTTAAAACCACTGCTACTGGTTCCTTTGTAAGAAGGGAGTGTGGGGACAGGTGACACTACAGTGAGGTCTGCAGCAGGCCACGGGACTAGGAAGACCAAGTGGATGAGGCCCTCTACAGACAGCTAGGAGCAGCCTCATGTTCACAAGACCTGGTCCTCACAGGGGACTTCAGCCACCCTGGTTATCTGTTGGAGAGACAACACAGCAGGGAATAAGCACTCCAGGAGGTTCCTGGAATGTGTTGACAATAATTTCCTTCTCCAAGTGACAGAGGAGCCAATGAGCAGAGGTGCCATGCTGTATCTTGTCCTCACCAACAATGAGGAGCTGCTGGGGCACGTGAAGCTCAAGGGCAGCCTTGGCTGCAGTGACCATGAGATGGTGGAGTTCAAGATCCTTAGGGCAGTGAAGAGGGCTCACAGTAGGCTTGCTACCCTGGACTTCAGGAGAGCAGGCTTTGGCCTCTTCGGGTCTCTGCTTGGCAGAGTACTGTGGGATAAAGCCCTGGAGGGAAGAGGGGCCCAAGAAAGCTGGTTAATATTCATGGATCACCTTCTCCAAGCTCAGGAGTGATGCATCTCAACAAGGAGGAAGTGGGGCAAAAACACCAGGAGGCCTGCATGGATGAACAAGGAGCTCCTGGGCAAACTCAAACAGAGAAAGGAAGCCTACAGCGTGTGGAAGCGAGGACAGGTAGCCTGGGAGGAATACAGAGAAACTGAGCAGCCAGGGATCAGGTTAGGAAAGCTAAAGCCCAGATAAGAGTTAAATCTGGCCAGGGATGTCAAGGGCAACAAGAAAAGCTTCTAGAGGTGTGTCAGTGATAAAAGGAAGACTAGGGAAAATGTGTGCCCTCTCTGTAAGGAAATGGGAGACCTGGTCATCCAGGATATGGACAAGGCTGAGATACTCAACTTTTTTGCCTCAGTCTTTACCAGCAAGTGCTCTAGCCACACTGCCCCAGTCACAGAAGGCAAAGGAAAGGACTGGAAGAATAAGGGACCACCCACTATAGGAGATCAGGTTCAAGACCATCTGAGGAACCTCAAGGTGCACAAGTCCATGGGACCTGTTAAGATACAGCTGTGGGTCCTCAGGGAACTAGGTCTTTCGGGTCCCTTCCAACCCAAACCATTCTGTGAATCATCCTTAAGCATATCAAATGATACGCTTCTTCTGATGGTGGTATCAGACAGCATTCAGTAAGTCCCTGTTTTTCAAATTAAGAATATATAATCTCCTACTCAAGTTACAGTTCTCATTTTAGTACATTAAATTATGGATTAATTTGTGTTGTGTTAAACCCCTTGTGTACCATTCCTTTATTCATAGTCTTGCTTCAGGAACAGGGCCTGGCGCGTTTGTCTCCTGAACACTGCATTTACGGCTTAGATATTTTCATTTATTGCTTGATGAGTGCTGACAGCACAGAAAATAGCATGCCAAATGACTTTATGAAAGGTACTCTTTAAAATTACTTCACAGTAGAGACTGATTTTTCTAGAGTATTTGCATAGTATTTTGCAAAGTTTATGAACAGAAAAGCAGGTGTGCTCTTCCCTCAAATCAAGTATTTTCCAAGAAAGACACAGTGGCTGTAAGCAGCACATGCAATGACACCGGCACAGGGAAAAAAGGCGTACACTGACTGTATGCCTCGTTAAAGCTGCTCATCTTTCATTTCTTCTTTAGGATAATTAAATTAAAGCTGTTTTTATTATTCTGGTTTCCTAATTACAGCTAAATGCAAGCATGCATAAAATAGGGAAGAGGAAAAAGTCTTATGTCCTTTTTTTTGAAGTTTTATTTTTCTTTTAAAAAGTTTTTTGGCACTACATAGTTCTGTAAAGAATAGAAGTGACAAATTTTTAAACACATGAAATCCCCTTCTAATTTTATTTTTTTAGAACAATATATATAAAGTCTGAAGCAACCAAAGTATGAATACAGCTAATAGAAAATAAAGAACTTAATTTTAAAAATTCTCTCTCTTTACAGTTTATCAAGATAAAACAAAACACAATTCCCCTTAAAAATAGGGTAATAAAATAGATGAAATTTGTATCACTCAGTTTTGTGATACTAGTAAAAACTATAGTTCATATCTATGTACAAATGATACAGTTTAAAAACAGTCTTAAATAATCTTGTATCTAAACATGTTGCATTAAGATTTTAAATCAGAACCTGAATTTTTTTCCTTCCCCCCCCCCACCCGCCACCCACCCACAATCCCATTAAATTTCACTTTTTCTGTTGAATGTAATTCAGATTCAAGTGTGGGTGTCCTTGAGACAGAAGCGAGAACCGCTGGTTACTCTGCATCAGTGGACCAGCTAAAAGAAAATGGATTACAATTACTTCAGCAAATTCAATATATTTAACAGTGCTTGGCTATATTCAATGTATTAATCTTACTTAGAAATAAAGGCATTTACTAGACTGACACATGCTATCTGTACAACTAACCCATTTCATGGGACAATACAGTATTACTTCAACTGTATCTCCAGAATTCCTTCAGAATCATCATTTTGTTGTATTACTTTAATTATTGAACAAAAATAGGTTCAGGATTTTTAAATATGGGTCTCACTTGGAAACCTCGCTACAGCCAATAAATTAGATTTTGAAAAAAGGATTTGGTGCCACTATCTCTCATTTTATACCAGTTGATCCAGCAACACAGTAATTGCAAAGCCTCCAAGTTAAGATTTGGGCATAGTTTCTCTCTTAGTGGAGCCAACGGTCTTTTTCCTATAGTCGTTCCCAATCCTCCCCAGATGCTGAACACCTTTACCATTCTATAGCATCAGAAAGAGTTGAGATAAAGCCAGTCCTTCAAAGCACCCTCAATAACTCAACCTGATCCAACTCGGAAGTTAGTGCTGCTTTGACTGCAGGCAGGTTGGACTAGATAAACCTCCAGAGGCCCCTTCCAACCTGAATTATTCTATATTCTTGCAAGTTTTTCTGTGTGTAAAGTCATTCCACAAGGCAAAGTACAAAAGCCAAATAAAACGAATTAGGACAAAAACATCTTCATATTCTTAACACGCTCACGGGCAAATCATCTAAACCTCTACTGAAGCAGAGGTGGGTCTCCAGTGAGACTGCAGCAGCGAAGGAGAAAGAGTTTAGACGTGCAACAGACTGCAAATTGGCTCAGAATTCACAATTTGATTTAACCCCTTCCCTCCCACAATGATTTTCATCCATCCATACAGGAAGCTGAAGCGTTGATTTGACTCTTGGATTCATTATGGTTCCAGGGAGCCTAGCAAGTGAAACACGATTCCTTGGCTTTTAAAGCCTTTGAGACAGTAAAGAGACATGTTGCATGAGCTGTTGATTCATATACTAGTTCTAGTACCTTGAGGGTAGAAAGGTTTGTTCGGTGGGTAGCTGGCATTTCCCTGCTGCATGTAGTTCTGAGGCATATTGTAAGGCCACGCTCCTCGGAGGAGAGGAAAATGGGTAGGGGTCCCATGGTCCCAAGGGACAGAAGGAGGGTTCATTTTACCAAACTGTCCTTGGAAACCCTGATCTATTTTTCAATTGAAAGGGAAAAGCACATTGCAAGTTGAAATAATTAAACAGTAAGTCACAAATACAATTTACATCTTAAATAACAGTTTGCAGGGGACTTAATGCGATTAGTCTGATGTGCTACTCTTATTATTTTTTTTAAATATACACCAATAAAAATTACCACCTAAATTACTCCATTATTCACTATAATAGAAGTTACTGGGGGGGGAGGGTAGGACAGAGGATGAATCAGTATTAATATCAAGACCTACAATTTCACTATTCCTATGTCATTCTCATGATGAAAAATACAAGGTCCGAACAATGTTACTAATAGCTGATTCCACACAGATATTCGCTATCACTGATGTAGCTGCAACATGAAAGCTAGTATCCTACAGCAAGAAATAATTCTCAGAAGGTGTACACTGGAATTCCACTAATACCTGTATGCTTAAGAAACCTGACACACAGGTCATCGGACCAACTTAAAATTGGTTTTTGGGAAGAAAAATTAAACTTTTGAAGTAAGTACATAAATTGAAAGCTGTTCCATTTACAAATCCAGTATTACTGCAGCATTAAGGATGAGAAATCAAGCATCCAAGGAGGCAGGACACACAACAGTTGATGCCGAATGCTGTATTATTATTTCTGCTCTTTTTGTTCGTAGCTCCCGATTTTTTAAGACATGCCAATGCCTGCTTATTTAACAACTTGAACAATGTACATTTAAAAATAAATACATTTAAGTAACTATCCTTGTCAATAATTCAGTTCCCCTTCAGGATCACAAAACAAACAAACAAACAAACAAACTTGCAGACAGACTTTCATTAAATAAAAGTAAGCTAGGCATTTAAAAAGAATAGTAACTTTTACACAATAAAACATGAAGCATGGCTCTGGAGTAAGCATGAAAAAAAGTTTTCTGTCTGAAACTTCTAATGATCCTACTTCTGATCAATTGTCTACTGCAAAGGAAGTAAAGTTGCTCCTTCCAACTCGAAATTATCGTGAGCCAAAACAAGTTTCCACAAACTTACTGTTCCCCAAATTGTCCCAAGGAAGTATGAAAGCAGGTTTCCAACAGAGAGCAGAGAGCTCATCTCTACCGTGCGCCTACCCAGTGACCCCACCTCAATGGCTGCTAAGCCAAAAAGGAAACAAAACTGATTAAAATATAAAGAGGGAAAAATGGAAGGACTAGGAACTTGGAAAAGGAGTGTCATGAGATTGGAAATAGATGGAAGGGAAAAAAATACCGTGACTGACAGCGCAAGAAAACTGGAAAACCTGTGCAGACGCAATGAGAGTGGAAGCGAACAAACTGAGAGCAAAAGGAAAAAGACTGAAGACAGGGACCGAGTGACTACATGATGAGAAACAGGGTTCATTCAGGGAGAACTGAGCAGAAACTAGGATTCGGGGAGCTCATCTGAAAGAAGGCAGCTACCTGGGTAAAATGATTTGGATTGGAAGGAGCTGCCTGAGAAAAAGTCATAGCTGATGTGGACATGGAGGAGGGGACAGACGAGCCTGTACAGAGCACACGGATCAGAAATGGAGAGGCAGGGACAAAATGAAGGCACAGAGCGCACACTGGCAGCAGTTTCTGTATCCTCTAAAATATATTCTCCACTAAGCTCTGAACAGAGGAACATACATCTCCAGCATCTCAACAACTATCTGAAACTCACTGGTGAATTATCCCTCATCCAACACTGTTGCCTCAGCTGAAAATCTACTGTTGCTGTCAATCACCTTGTTAGTGCAGAGAAAGGCTGTGCAGGAGATGCAAAATTTCCATCTCGTGATGAACTGCATCAGTGTATTGTATGAGCCACAAATAGGTTTTTTTAAACATAAGAGTTACACACTCGGAATAAATCAAAAGATCATTATCATGATTTAAAAGATCACTGTTGAAATTTAGGGGCTGCCATGTTTTATGTTGCACAGAAAACTGCATGGGCTTTAATTATTATACTATTTTTCTCAGCCTCAAACATACAAACGTACTCAGCTTTGGTTGCCCACTTGTCGCAGAGAAAACGTGTATGAAGTATTTTCAGGAAATGACATTGAGATTAAGGAAGTTAAACACGGTAGGATAAACTACAGGAAAAAAGAATGCCATGTCATGTTGCACTAAATGCAAGGAGGCGATATTCAACTTGCACAACCATAATTCTGCCAGTCTCTAAGTTTGTAGCTGCAGTCTCAGCATTCATCTAATAAACCATACAACAACATAAGTGGAAACCGTATTTAGAAGCATATTCACAGAAATGGGCTTTAGACTCAAACAATTATTAGAACATTTCTCAGTTGAATGCATGATTTCTCATGTGTTGCACAGCCGTTAATGGCAGACAGGACCAATGCCTGGAAGTTACAACAATCCAACTTGCGTAATTTTTTTCCTATGGAAATGTTAAGACAGTGAAGGTAATGACTTAGTTTCTTAAGCATCATATTTTTAATATAAAACAAGCTGAAAGCGTTAGCTGTTTCTGTAACATTTAACGTTTGTACACAAAGTGCGAGAGGTTTGATACAACAGAGAAGAGTTACCTGAATTCCCCACAGTGCCATTGTTCACCAGTGAGTTTGGAGTCACAGGATTGTGCCAGTGTCCCTCATGAGAAGTGCTGGGGATTCCCATGGGCCTGGCAGCAGGCTGTGCAAAGATGATACTGGGATCATTCAAGCTTACACTGCTCTGGTTATTTGCGGTGCTGCTGCTGCCAGATCTCATAGAAAATGGAACATTTGTAGAATGAGGAGGGTTACCCGGTGCAGAGTGAATAACGGGCCCATGAATAGGCCAGGAAGTGTTGGGAAGCTGAATTTGGTGGTGATGGTGCATCTGAAGTAGTCCCAGGTTATGCAAGGTGGAATACTGACCTGGGGGAGATTGGGGAAAGTTAAACAAAGGCAGCTGGACCTGATGGGGTGGCTGTGCACCCTGCTGTGGTTGCGGAACGTGCTTAGACTGGGATATTGGTTGTGGCTGAGTCTGGTTAATGGAGGCTGGCTGAGAGGAATTCTGTGTAAATTGTTGAGGTTGTGGAGAGTAAGATGACTGATGCGAATCAGACTGGAGGGGAAAAAAAAGTATGTATTTCTGATTAGTTCACTAGCTATATAATGGTGTTTTTTTTCTTTAATAAGCACCTATTTCATTAGACAATTCATAAAAAAGGCAAAGCACTTCCCAGCAACACCCCAAATACTGTGCTCCAGTTCCTGCTGGCTTAAACAAGTGCAGTTTGACTGACACTGATTTTTACCATCAGATAATTTTGCCTGTTAATGTTGCCCATCCCCACCATCAGAAACATCATTCTGAGCAAACAATAGCCCCAAGCTCTTCATTAGACTCCTCAGACACGTTTCCGATTTTTAATCCATGTCTTCCCCCACCCTACTTATTTACAGCCCCGAATCTCATTAACAAATTACCTTACTTCTGAATCGAGTGGTTCTTATTACTATAGCCACTTTTTAAAGTAATTCCAAAATAAGCTCCTAATAGTTACTTAATTTGTATTTAATCTGTTAAACAAGAAGTTGAAACCCAAAACCCCAGTTTCAACCTCCATACCCCGATGTTAGGCCATGGCTGAAGGCACAGAAATAGCAATTATTACAGCCTTTGCAGAGCTCTTACAAAGCTTTCCCTAGGCATGAGCCTATTTCATCTCTTTGGTATTGCAACTAAGCAGAGAAGCACCCCAAGAACTGGGGTGGCTCAGAAAAGAGTTCCCCAGTTTGTCTTTCAAAATTTATTACCAATGTCTGGATTAACCTAATCTGGTTTTAAGCACTGAGACAATGGCATAAAATAGGTGCCGCCAAAGAGAAATTCAAATGACAGATACCGGAACTGGAGATGATCACCTGAACCTCATATCTCCACCTTCCCCCAGAGCTGCTTGTCTCCCTCCACAGACTACAGCAGACAGCTAAGCTCCAAGTAACTCAGCCGCTGTCAAACACCTGAAGTTAAAGGTCTCTGCACCTTGTCACTAGCCATGACTGCTCGCCTGTCCATTTAAATTGGGAGTCACTTTTCTTCAATAACCAGAGGTCTGTAGGACTTTCCCGTGCCAGCCTTTCAGAGCGTTCCCTATAGCAGCACACTGTGTGTATTTGCCTGGGCAAAAGCTGAAGCCCAGATGCTGGGATCGCTCCCTGCTGCTATTCCAACTGTTCCAGTATGAGTGCCTCCTATGTCTTTCTATCAAACCAGGAAGAGATGGTAAAACCTGGGATTTGAAAGACAACAACTAATTTAACAGTTTAAATGTTATAAAAATAGAGCACATGCACTGACTACAGCCTTCCTGCAAACACTAAACCACCAAAAGCACGCACTGGACATGCCAGCAGCAAGAGAGGAGAAATGTTAAGCTCCAGCCTCTTGCTCCACACTAACATTCCCCCTTCCCATTCTCCTCAATCAATCCCTGGACAGCACATATTCACCAAGAAATCCTGGCCAAATGACAGAAATGCCACACACACACAGAGTCCATGACATCCAGATGACACAAGACTATACACATGCAGTAGATCCAGTGTGCGTGGTGTGTCTTGACTGTGTGTGCAGTCAGACAGATGTCCCACATGTCCAGCTTCAACTTCCCCAAGCAGAAATACAAGGCTCCTAAAAGGATACTCCTGTCATGTGACAGCATGGTGGCAGTTCAGCCCTTCACTTAAGTTAGGGCTGTGTCAGTCCCTCCTTAACAGCATATTATTACAGTAAAAATGAAGTCATAAAGTCTCTGTTACTGGAGCATTCCCAGAAATGCTGATCAGTTAGGAAACACTCTATACTATGAATACACTATTCAGTAGTAAACTGAACAAAGAGCACTAATGATCAGCAGCCCTGATCACTATGTTTGCTTACTTGCCAGCTTCATTAGCAGGCATATGTTTCTCAGACTAACAGCTTAAAATTAATTAATTTCTGCTGTATTCTGTATTCCAAAAACATTAAATGCCACCAGCTGTATTTGCTCAAATACCCTCTGCTATCCATCTCCACTTAGAAGCATGTTAAACATACTTTATCTAGTTCTAGAGACTTGAAAAAATGCTAAGAGAAAACTACCTGAATTTCCCCATTGTTCTATCTGTGCTTCTATCATGTTCTGGCAGACTTTATCCCTGGGTATCGCATCTGAATTGAAGTATGATTCATATGTGTACCCTGCCTGTTCATGACAGTCCCTTAAGACAGTTCTCTTACACCACAAAGAATCACGGTAGTCACAAACGTAAGTCTGCAGCACATTGACAACGAGCTATGCTTTACTTCCCTTAGTAACTCCAGAACATTGACAGAATAACTAAGCTAGAGCCTTCAAAAGGCATCCTACCTTAAATCTCAAAGATAGTGAAGCTGGCCTTTCAGAATTGCAAGCTATCTCAAAAGAAATCTATCTACATAGTTTCCATATTGAAAGACCATATATGCTCTCCAAGAGACACTAAATTATAAGTTTCACTAACTGGCAGAGTGCAATGTTGTCATTATGAAGTCCAGAACCTGTTGAGAAAAAGACTGTGCAAACCTGTTCCTAGCATGGCCCAAGACTGCTGGCTTGCTACACCTTGCTTACTTCAACACTACAGCTAATTGGAACTTACACATTCTGATGACTGTCTAGTGCGCAAAGGCCGTTCCACTTGCTGCTGACTCACAGCCACTAGCTGTGAATTTACCATGCTTCGGACCAACTGGGTGCCTAATCAAGGAACAAAAATGTTAATAAAAACCACAAGGTTATGCATGACAGAATAATGAACACAGAACTGGGAGTCAGTGATACCTTAATTCTCATGTGACACAGAGTAGGTAAATCACTTCAACCTTTCCTCTCGTTTAAGTGGAAAGCTTTCCCTCTACTGGCAACAGCCAAAATGAATGGCTAGAGCAGCTAAACCCAAAAGCTGAGCAATACAAATTCTAGCACAATGCTCACTTTGCCATCAGGCCGGAGTGCTACTTTATACAGGTTTCCACACTATTGCTGTAAGTAGTGGGATTTTAAACAGCAACAGCAGAAACTTTTGGGCAAAGGTGGGGAAGAAAAGAGAGAAAGAAAAAGAGAGAGAGAGAGAGAAAGAAAAAGAGAGAGAGAGAAAGAAAAAGAGAGAGAGAGAAAGAAAAAGAGAGAGAGAGTAAAGGCTATCAGAATAGAGAAAAGCAGCAAGGTTCTCCCTGAAGGTGATTTATGATTGCTTTCTCTACTTTTTCAAGTACTGCAGGCACCTAAGGGCCTAATTTGAATGGTTTTGCAATTAGACTTGTCTCTAATTACTAACACTAATTTGAAAGCTGGATCTAGCTTTCTAATGCATCCGTATGCTTTTGGAAGTATTGCTTTAAGACTAATGATTTTTGGTGAGAATACATTTACTTACCTCTCACAGATGATGGAGGGTTAGCTAACGCTTGAGAAACATTTGGAATAGGAAATGCATTCAATTTTTACTATTATTACTACTCCTGAATGTACCCACTGTGAGTGGAAGACAAATAATACAATAGCCTAAAGTACACTATACTTACTGCTGAGTACATTTTTACCACCCATGCAAAGACGGTACTTCAGGAGGCATTACTCCCCTTGAAGAAAATCAACACTTAGATGAAAAGCTGTATTTGCCACAACCAAAATCATTAGTTGCAGACAGTATTTTTTTAAGATAATTACCAGGTCTGTACAGAAACCTAGAGAGAAGGGATCTCAGGACTTAAAAATTATACTAACACATAAATTAACTTACCTGGCACACTATTATTTCTCTGACGGGTTTGTTTGAATTCAGGGCAATCTCTTCTAACGTGACCCACATCCCCACAGATGAAACACCTTTTCTCTCTTGTTTCTCTATCATCTTCTTTCACTTCTTTTTCATCATCTTTCTCATTCTCCTTTTTCTTCAACCTGAATAATAATTTTTATTAGCAATATCACAAAACCACAAAAAATAAAATCTTGGTAGAGTTGTTATATTGGTATGTACAAGGGGAATGGTTAAATAACCAAGAGCTGCACCAGAATACAAATATCTTAGGAATCCCAGAAAAACGCTTTCAGAATCTGGGCTGGTTAACAACCTGTTTGTATAAAGTTAATGGACTTCGAAACTCCACATTATTGTCCGGAAGCTATCTGACTGTATCAGTGCAGAACTACTGCAGTTAAGTAGGCTTAACCTGCCAGTTAGTTTGGGAGTAGTTTTGCGCAATAACCCCACTGAGTCAGAATATAAGCAAAACAAGTTAGCTATATCTTGTCGATATAACCTCCCCCTGAAGGGAGACGGCATATTTCTCTATGAGAGTACATTAGCATCCTGAGCCTCGACAGGATGTGAAAGAAAGCACTGAGGCTCTTTCAAACACTCAGTACTAATACAACAAACAGGAGAAGAACTAGTGATCAGGAACCAAGACAAGAAATAAAGGCCGGTTTCCACATATCTGTTGGATTGTTAAATATTAATACTGTTTTGTCAGCTGTGTATACAATTTGAGAGATTCTGTGTAGCAGCAGTTTGTGTGAAGAACACATCATAATTTCTTTTCCTGAGGCAGACGTAAGGGAAGAGGTAACGCAATTCAATGTGCTAGTGCTTATGAGGAGCGTTAAGGGAGTGACTGAAAGAAACAGTCAACCTGCGACCTTAGGGTCCCAGTCCAGTTTCATGTATCTTGAGCTCTGCTGACTGAACAACAGGCTGTAAATAAGGACTTTGCAGCAGGAAGAGACCAAGAATCTTTTGAAGAACTATGGAGCACACAACTGAACGTAAGGGGTAAATGAAAAAGCCCAGACTTTAATCTGCATTCTCAGGGCTTCAACAGGTTTTAGAAGGAGTCAGCCAACCTAGACTGAACAGGTCATTAAAAATCCAAAGACGTAAAAATGCAAGGAGGGCACGTTCTCTCTCAATTCCTGCTAAAGTCTTTTTGGAGACATTGACCTGCATGTTCTAGGGACTCCTTTTGCAGGAGTATTGGATGCAAAACTCCTCAGTGTAATTAACGAACAAGTGCAAGATCCCTAAGTGACTGGCACTGGTATGATGTTACAGAAACGCACCGTTAACTATGTACATTTTAACCACTCCTAGATTTTAATAAATGAACTTTTACCTGCCTTGCAGAGGTATGTTATCAGATCTACAGAGTAATTCAAATTCAACACTGTCTTCCGAACATGATCACTACAGGAAGTCCATTTTAATACATTACAAATGGTGCTGTCAGGTAATATGGTCTCCATCTGAATGTTTACGCTATAAAAAGATAATTCAGTGATCTAAATTTTAAGGTAAGCTGTAACTACAGATAGATCATGAAGCAGAAGTGTTAACATATTACAGACTGTTGATTTTACTGCGTGTGCTTGCATAAACACTCTAAGATTTAAAGAGATTACCAGAAATAGTCTTAAGAAAAGCAAAGACAGGATGGGAAGCTGAAGATCAGATACGAAGCTTTGATTTTCTCTGCAATTCAGCATATTCTTCATTTCCATTAAAATTTCAAATATCGAAATCTCTCCTGATTTAATCTCAAAGATTTTACATAAGCTTTGTATATTACTTACCTCCTCCTCTTTGGACAGTCTTTCATGTAGTGACCAATTTTTCCACAGACACGACAACATCTGTCATTGGGTGCCAATTCCCCATCTGTCAGTACTTTTGAGTCAAAAAAGTATTCCTATCAAAACACATCAGACAGATGCAATATATAAACCATTCACTTAGAAGACTGAGAAATCAAAGAAAAATGGACAGCTTTCATCTCCTATTGTTCCCTGAATTTTACCACTTCTTAAATTGTACCTAGTCCTTGTCTTCCCCTAGATAATGGCAGCTTTTTCAGAGATGTGGAGCAGTTTGGGCTAAAATGCAGTATTTAGTCTTAGGGACAGAGGCTGAATGTGCAGAAGAGCTTAACTAGGTTCCAGCCAGCTGCCGATCTTCCACTTCCCCAAGGGCTCTTCAGAGGGCAATTTTTTGCATATGATCTATTTTGGTATCTGAGTCACTGCTCGTATGCTTTCCGAAGCAGCCTATGTCCCTTCCCAAAGGACATAATCATATCCTCCTGGACAGAATAAAGCTCAGGTGGGAAACAGACGGAGCATCTGCACGCTGACCTATGTCACTCCCCTCTCCTGGAATTTGCTAAGGACAGCTGCAGTTCTGATGTGTGTCAGCGCAAAGGCCACAGTTTATAGCCTCTGAGCAATATAAGCACTGTGAAAGTACTTATCTCGCCTGAAAGACTGAAATAGAGATACAAATAGAAATGTCCTAACCACAGCTCAGGAGCAAAGTCCTACTGTAGGCTTAGGTATTTACTGAACCTTTTTGCTACAGTTTCCTCTCTGTACCACTAAGCTGCCATACAGGGCATTGGCTTAGGAAGGAGACTGAGAACTCTTCCTTTGTTGGGCACTTTGGAGATATAAAATACTATGCAATACTATTGGCATTATTTCCTTCATGTAAGAGACAGCTCATTTGCATACTAAGGCTGCTTTCTGTCCTGCCTTTTATCCTTATGTAAAATGTGGAGTGAAAATCTGAGATGAGGCAGAACACAAATGAACACTATACAAACACACAGTACATGCTTTCCAGAAGCACTATAGCATTGTGTTGAACACGTATGCAAACAATTAAATAAAACCAAACTAATTAGCAATAATATTTACTACATATGGTCACATTTGTCAGTTACAGCTAACTACATCCACACTGTAGAATTTTATTATTTGTATCAGAGTAATACTCAAAAGTCCCAATAAAAATAGGTCCTATTTTATTAGGCACAGGACAAAACAGAACACGGTCACTGCAAAGAACATTTTAATACGAACTCAGATAAAACTCAGGAACCCAATAATAAGCTATAACTTTTATGCAGATGATGCATAATTACATATATTGTGCATACCAAATTGATAACTACATGTAAGAGATTTGCTCTGGATGAATCAATTCAGTGGATGAAGAAACATAAAAAACATACTAAAACCTGAAAACTTACAGCTTCTCTTCCAACAGTTGGGTAGAATGGGGTACCAAATAATTTTCTCCCATTGATAAATGCCTTCATTATGAAATTAGTCACTATTGAAGAAAGACAAAGTTATTGGAAAACAAAAGAAAAGGCACAACACAACACTTTAGAAATTAGCGAACGTTAACCATTAGTACACACTAATAGCTTACTTTTCCTAGAGACTCCAGCACCGAGATTATGATTCAAGTCAAAAGGATCTGTGCAAAGAAGGGGGAAAACCAAATCAAAACTGGAAAAAATATGCCACAACAAAAATTTTTATTTCAACACAGAAAATTCCATTTCAAATTCACTCACAGAGTAGATGATAGCGCAGCAACGCTGAGTGTTTCAAAAATATGTGACTAACCACAATAAGGCAAGAGCAAGTTACTGATGTATATCGAAAGTTAGAAGTCTAATCTCATTTTGTAAGCTGTAGGACTTGCAAACAATGCTTTTTTTAAACATTTATGGCATTTATGTTTAGTTTCCTCACATAAAGATCCTGTGCAAGAAGGAGAACGGATTCTCAAGTAAAAGCGTTCATCAGTCCCCCCTCAATGGAACAAAAATTCAGCAATAAGTACCTTCAATGGCAATACATTTGGATGTCCACTGTTTCTCAAACGTAGTTAACAGCTTCTTCTGCCGGATGCTGATCACATATTCCTTGAAGTCAAATTCTTCAGTGTAGAATCGCAGCAACCCTAGCCAAAGTTCTCCAAGTGATTCAGTGTTCTTCCCAAGAGAAGGCAGACGCTTCTTCTGCATGCAATTGAAGACACAATTTATACAGGTACAGTCACCGAAGGACTTCTCCTCCTGAACTACGTCTCTAATTATGAGTTTGTCTACCATGAACAGTTTCACTTGGTTAAACCCCCACAGTTAACACTCACCTCAATCCTGGACTGTTTATTAAGAGTAAAAAGTATTTTTCCTGATTTACGTTACTTAGAAATGATTTAAAATAAACTAAGAAAAAGCAGACACTGATTTCAGCAAAACAGGAACTCATTTGGGAAGTTATAATAATATGGATATGGAAGTTTAACTACTCTTTTATATATTGCACTGTTAGAAATATATTACTTTCCCATAAAAAACCAAGCCTTAAGTTTTACTGACTTCTGGAATTAGAATATTACCAATTCTTCCATGTCATCAAAGAAAAAGGCATTCCATCCATCCACCATTCTTTGTGGAATCTGTTTTCCATCAAATATCTGCCAAAATGGAGAGGGACACAGTCAGCACTCTAATTCAAAGTCACCATAAAAGACTTGCAATTTTGCTTTGTAAGAAATAGCACAAAAATATAAATCTTTTAGTTTTAACAATTAGTTCTTATATAGGCAGAATTTCCCATTGGTAAAAAGTTTGAAAGTCTTTTTGCACTATTGCTATGCCTCTTCCAATTATTTGGATATTTTATTTTTACTTGTTCTTTGCAACTAAGAAAACATAACTGAATTACCTCATCAAGATTCCAACATCTCTCTTGCCCACAAAATCTCTAAGGAAACTTTATACGACTCTTATTACATTTTGACTTTAGCAAGGCCAAGGGGAAATTCCACTGTTATTTAAATGCACTCTCAGGGTGGCAATAAAATAACAACCCCCAACCACTAGTAAAGTATCAGCAAGAAAGTCTTGAGTCGCAACTGCAGTGCTTAAGCCAATTTTCCTCTTGCACACAGACAACAAAAAAGCCAAAAAGGGATAATTTTCGAAGAGCTTGGGAGTTCCAGAGTGTATCCAGGAAGAGGTAAATAGCTGACTAATTATATTCTCCGCACCCATGCAATGGAGGTACAAAACGTTATTTTCTTAATAAAGTTTCCTGGCATGTGTAAAATAGTATCTTGAAAGTTGTACCAAAGCATGAGTTATCTTTTTTTTCCCCTCATCAAATCATAAAATAAACTTTTTCTCTTAAAGATAAGGTGTTGAGCAATAAGTATTGCTTCTGAAAATAACTGATGGAAGACCTGGACTCGCATCTCAAGAGCATCTGACAAAGTCTCATAATTACAATTCCCTTCTCTCCATACCACCTGCCATTTTTTTTCCTATCATGTTCAGTACATAAATATCATCATAAGACCAAAATGCCAGAATAAATGTAACAGCAGAACTTAGGTCCAAAAAATTCCTGATTTTGTTGTAATTTTCTTGGCAAGTTTTACCCACTACAACCAAGCAGGAGTTAGGAACCTGCTAATGCAGAAAGGCCCCATATTTCATTCATTCCCCTGATCCTAAAAGCCCAGACTTCTCGTATTTGGCTTGAACAAACAGTGCGTCTGTTTTCATAGCCTCTTCTTCTGAAAACCTACCTCCTGAAGAACTGGAATAACTGGTGGATTTCTCTGTTGTAGAAAGTACAAAACCATAAGAATATAGGCATACGAAGACAGACTACCACGGGATGCATCACCAATGTCGCAGCGCTGAAAAAATACATTTTAAACAAAATAATTAATTTGCATTCTATTATTTAAGACAAACAACTATGTGAGAAAGCAAACAGAAACCCCACCACTAACAGAAAACACATTCATCTCATAACTAAAAATTGGTTTATGAAGCCTGAAAAACAAATGTCCTTAGAGTCAAGTGCCATCTGGCAAACCCACAACATAAACTGACTAACACAAAAACAGAAAAGCTTTTCAGAGCCAAAATAATTTTTTTTAGTTTATAATGTGCCAAGTTGAAAAAAACAAATCAAAAACCCCAAAACAGAAATCCCAACAAACCTCCACATCTGATGTCCAGGTTTCAATACTGTAGAAGTTAATTATCCTAAAATCATGTTACTAGAGCTGTTTCTATGATTCCTTACTGTTTTGGTTTCATGTCTTTTTTCCTTTTTAAAAAATAATTAATTAATAGGCAAGCATTTCCATGTCATACTGGCAACTTAGGCAATACCTGGCATTTTGCTAGCATACATACACATACCTAATTAAACCATGGTCCAGCATGCACAACACAGCATAAAACGAACACCAGTCAATTACCTTACTACGCTTGAAAGCCTTATTACAGTATAACCTTTCTAGAGCACAAGCTTCAAAGCTACTTTTTGCTTCAAGCTTATGTCACAAACACCACATTTTTAACCTCCTAGGTCTGTAAAAAACAGTAATTTGTGAATCCCTTCGACATTAGCAGCAGTGACAGCTGTTCCTGGTTTTTCCGCCCATGCAAACAGAGGAGGAAGGATTTTGCTTAAACACAGAGTATTTGTGTAGCTATGAAGTCACCACCATGCAACATACATTCAAGAGTGTATGTCTGCCAACTTGGAAACTTGCTCTTTACAGTAAGATTTTTGGAATGTATACAGTAGTATGCAATACTACAAAAAATTTAAGATTCGTTATTGTATAATGAATAATGCATAAGTACACTCAGTTTAAGAAAGTGCCCTTCATATTAATAGCATTCTACTGTGTCCATTCCAGTTGGTATTAGCAAAAAGTAAACTCAGTGGCTGTATCAGAAAACACTGTATTATACAAATAAGTACCTTCTTTTTATATTACCTTTGCAAAAACTTTCATTGTATAGCCCAGATATTGCACTCTAGGATCAATCGCTGCATACGTGGCCAGCATTCTTGTGTTATGCTGCGCCTGGGGATGGGGGGGGAATAAAAATCAGACAGGTGTTTCAATGTAATTTATCCGCACAAGTTCAAACACAAGTGATGTATAATAATAATAATACCATTGCAGGGCAAAAATCCACGACAACATTCCATAAAATTCATGCAACATTTCCTGCACAAATGTAACTGAAAGGCGTAATCAGAACACTATTGACATGTAACAACAAGAACCTTGGAAAACACCAGCAAAGAATTAAGTCCGTAAGATGACTCACATTGGAACAAATTCCACAAACTGCATCTTCTTCAGAGGTGAATGTGAGCCCATTACATAAGAAATCGTGCAATTTCATTGTGCCAGATGTAAGCTGGGACGAGATGTTCTATTCATCATGGCAGAAAGGCCTTGGTGAATGTGGCACTAACAGCGTTTCAGGAGCATTCACAAAAATGCTTTGTGTGCCATGACACTGCTCTGCCATCAGGTTATAGAGCTACTTGGCTTGGGCTTGACAGTGTGGGCCACCAAATTTAAATAATGTAGGAAAAAAAACCCCAAACACACAAAAGTATTTTAATTCTGGTTTCAAAATTATTCCCTCCAATGATTATTTACGTTACAATGAATTAAAAAGCTTTCTTCAAATGCAAAATGAAACACAAAGAGACGCTTACCAGCGTATTGTATAAACTGATATCTCCTTCTAAGCCACTTCGTCTGTGTTCAAATTTTACTATAGGCACTTTGGCTGTTGTTATAGGCAAGATGTTTCTCAAACCTGGAGAAGCAACACTTTAGTACATAAAACATTTCCATTAACTACACATATAGTAAATGTAAATACAAAACAAACACTACTTTAAAACACCTACCTGGATGCTTCTTAAGAACTTTTGCCAAACCTTCTATTATTTCTTTACAGTTTAATTTCTAGGAAAAACAAATATCACAGCTTCAGATGTTGAAACATGGATCCCATCCCAACAAGCACATTTACTATCAAACATGTATTTCATAGAGGAAAAGCCTATGTACAAAAAGAAGTAAGCAATAAGCCAGCACATGAATTTATGTAAATTGGTGAATCATATTCTCTATATGGACATCTACAGTACACTAAAAGCGTGCTTATAGAGCATTAAAAAGTAAAATAGGCTATGTCTTGCTTCAATTGTGCGGAGTGCAACACGCCAGTGTGCTACTAGCAAAATCTTACCTATGCTGTGTAATTTTAAATGAATTAAAAAACCTTAAAGAATTCTTCCACTTAAAATAGTAAATTTTATCAATTTCAGGACTCTTACCTCTGCATTTTCATGGCCTTCCAATGTCATGCAGATATCTAGATCACTGTCCCGAAATCCAAACCCATTCTTTGAAGAGCCAAACAAGCAAAGTCTGGCTTTGTCTGATCAAAAGAGTAGACCAAAAAAAGACAAATTCTTTTACAGCTGAATGGTAGGTGCTTACTATGTAATATTGCTTAACTGAGATATGTGCCCATAAAAAAATTAACTTTAAGAGAGAGTTCACAATGCCGTTTCTAAGATGTCACCTTTGATAAAGAAGGAAGCACAATACTTTAAAAATTATTCATAGAAAGTAAGACAGGAGAGAGCCCATGTAATTTTTATGAGTGAGGTATGTTACAGAGTTACTATAACCATTAAATGGCATGTCTAAATGTGGTGCAACATCTTGTGGTATGTGACTGCACTTTCCTGTTTTAAATAAATCAGAATACTGTGCAAACCCAGTCACCAGTACAGCTTTAACCCACAGATAAGACAGAGCTACTCTCAATGCAGTCCAAGCAATATTTCTGGTTCCACTCATACTTTATCTTGGTTGCATATTTTTCCTGTGACTAGGTAAATTTCGTCAATCAGTAAGCTTCTGGAACCATAACATACTGTTCAGGGAGATGCAAGCAATAAGATTAATATACTTTATGGAACATTCTTTCCCAGTTGTTTTATTTTTGTTTGAAACAAAATATTATAATGTATTTTCATTCTTGTGAAGGAAAGTGAAATTACGTAAAGGAAGCAATTTCTTCCTAATTGAAAAAAATACATTTAGCTGTTTGACTGAAATCAACGCTTGGAAAATATACATAGCACAATATATATAAACACTGGTGACTAGGCAACAAGTACTTGCCCCATGACCCAGCTAACGCTAAACCCAACTGGCCAGGGCACATTCAAACTTTCTTTTTGTCCTGACTGCAATAGTCCTTTGTCTGCATTATTCTCTTGCAGCTCTTCCTCCACCCTAGGGACATTTCCACGGAATAGCACTGAGGGATGTTCAGTTTAGAAGTCTGCAAGATAGGTTTCAATACAGAGGGAAAAGAAATGCCGCTGCTTTAAGCAAGGAAAACGAGCAACGAGACAAATTACATCTTTGTGCTCTGGACAACATGAATAAAGAAAGCATTATCAAGAATCACTACCTACTGTTACATACCATTATACTCTTTTCGAATAAATCTTTCCAAACTTGCCAGAATTTGTTCTCTGTTTTGTTGCTCAGATAAAGGAGGAGATAACTCATCTGAGTAAAAACAAGTTAAAACACAGTCAGATGTGACATTCAACTAGCTCAAAAATCTTTTCCAGCTCATTAAAAGTATTGGATACCTTGTTGTTGTTACATTTACTTTCTTTGAATATGTGTTTTTCTTTTTTATATCATTAGAGTTGTTAGGATTTTATTCCTAACAACTGATTTTTGTTGGATTTTTGTCTGATTTTTATGGAATTATTCAAACACGGAGTGGCCTGGCGGGCACCTGGCGCCCAGCCAAGGCTAACTCACCAAGCACCCAAAAGGGGCTTTTTCCAAAAGAAGCCATAGAATTTGACAAACTCCCAAACTAGTTTTGCCCAGAGCCTAATTTCTGGGAACACTAGTAACTTTTTACAAACCAGTGAAAAATCTTGTATAGTATTAGTTTCTCAAATCTGTTACAAGAATTTGGTATCACAATCATGGATTATGTGAAAACAAAAATATTGATTTATTTGTAGCCTAGGGTACCTGGAAAGCTTCTTCCCACTGAATTTACTGGAATAAGTAATTGAGCCCTACTGTCATTTTTTTTTCCAGCTTACAGATGGCAGTTTACGGTGGAGTATAAACACTCTTCCAACTTACCAAAACATCTTTTACACACTATATCAAGTATTTCACGAAATCTGTCTGTCATTGGTGGTAGTGGTTTTAGATCAATTTTCTTGAAATCCTCTGGGCAGTCATTTTTGGAATGTCCATCCCGTTTGCAGATGCTGCATACTATAGTTGGTGGCTTTTGTGAAAAAAGAAAAAGAACGCACAAAGACAATTTTATTCTTAAGATAGTTCAACAGACACGTAAGTCATGCAACCAAGAACATTTAATGTATGAACAGCAACAGAGTCTCTGCAAAGAACAGAAGAACACTTCTCAACAGGCTGCATTTAGTTTTCACAGTACACAAGAACATCTGGAAATTACACAAGAAATTAGGCTGGGGGGGGGTGGGGACACACCAAAAAAAAAAAAAAACCCAGGATTTTTTTTTTTTTCGGCGGAAACCAGAAAGCTTTGCATAAAACAGGGCAACAGACTGTCTAGTCCAAATGGCACAAAGGTTTGGTGTTTTCTACTCCTGAACAACAGGTACTCTAAAAGGGACAGAGCTACCAGAGACTGAAACAATCACTGGGGGGAAATCCTGCCATCCATCCACCCTTAGTTTTAGTGATTAAAAAATAACAGGCTATGGACGTGTGACCAGCACTGCTTAAATACACAGCTTACCTTTCCTGAAGTCAAAATAAACTTATCAAACACATAATGCATTTCTTCCGTAGACAGTCTGCCTTCATCTTTGAGATCATGAGCTTCCACCATTGCTTTGCAGTTGGGCGAGGTAGCTGATGTGCCAGTGCACTTATTCTTCTGAGAAGACTCTGTCACCAAACTCTGTCTACTTTCAGCATCAGAAAAATCATTACTAGAATTTGTGTCATAGGGCTGATGTTCACTGCAGTTACAATGGTGGCTTAGCTCACCTTCAGTTATACAAACTGAAATTTCTAAATCATCCCTCTCTTTAAGTGATTTTTGCTTTAATTCACAGCATTCGTTAGAAATAGGGGATAAAGCTTCTTCTTTGTCTTCGTCATAACTAGAGTCCAATGTTGAAAGTAGCAGAGAGTCTATGTTCTTGGAAGTACATCTTTTGGCTACACTTTCTACCACTTCATTACATTCAAGTTCATTCTCTGGTATGTTACATCCACTTCCTATATTTTGTTTATCTACAACTTTTTCCCCTTGTGGAAGGCAACAGTTGGCTACAGGCTCTTCAGATCTCGTGGATTTCTTACTATTCATTTTCCCTTTTTCTTTCTTCTTGGTATCTGGCTTGGATTTAATCCCATCTTTACTTTGTGGACATGCAAAATATTTATACGCTGTCCTAAATCGCTCCAGGATGTACTCAAACACCATCTGGCTATTTAGACTTCGTGCAACATTCCTCTTTAGTGCAAAAGGATCTAGGAAGGAAAAAAAAATAATTTCATTAGCAATCTTTAATTTCTACATTTCACTAAAGCAGCTGAAATACCTAAGTTATGATGCGGCAGTTAAAAAGAGATTCTTATAATACAATCCAGAATTTTGTTTGGATATACTTAGAGAACATAGGGCCCACAAGGTTTTTTGGACTTCTTCCATACAAAACACAACACACGTGTGAGCCATGAATGGTTGGCTATCACGAACCACTTTAAATAGTGTTATTTAAAAAGAAAACCCCAGGTATTATTGTACCATTATATTATGATCAATTTCTAAACTAGAAATGAAAATAAACATACAAAGGCAAAATAAATGTAGGCCTGCCTGAACTTTTTTCCTTCACTGAAGAAGGATTTGCATTTTCCGTAAGAAAGTAATTTCTCCAAGAGTAACATTAAGGTTATAAGGATTATATGAACCAATCTCACCAGGTTTCATTCTTAGTCCTTCCTAGCGATTTCTACATCAAACATGTTTTCCAAGTAAAAAGAGCACTTGCATAGTTGCTATAAGTTTGCCTGGGAAGATAGCATCAAACTGAGATTCTGTTACTTCATAATTTCAGTTACAAGCTTAACATTAAAAAAAACCCAGAAGCAAAAGTGAAAACCAAAAAACAATAAAACAAACAAAAACAACACAAAAAGACCAACAATAGCAGGTATCAGAAACAGAATGCCATCTGCTTTTTGAAATTATTTCCTGTTTCTTCCTTAATAATTTGCCCTTTCTTCTTACAGGTTTTAGTCTCCCATATGTTGAATAAACATACCATTTTAAATACAATGAAGTTTTAAGCCTCTCTGTCTAAGTGTGATTGAAGAAAGAATAGGAGAGGAAATTAAAGCCACAGGAATGACCTCAAGACCCACTATTCAACATGTCCCTCAACAATTCATTGCTTGTTTTTCTTTTTACTTTTCCTTCTTGCCCTTCTAGTACCTGACTCGTTCTTCGATATACCTTTAGTAACTCATTCTCTGCCTTTGTGATTCTCTCTGATCTATTTCTCCTTGTCCTCTCCATCACCTCATGTACGTTACAGAAAAGCTACTTCATCAACATCTCTAGGAAGAGTCCAATTTATGCCTTTATAAAAATATAACCTGAAATGGTTTCTTAACCTTACTTAAACACCCACTTTCTCTCCTTAAACACGCAGTTTCTCTCTTCTTAAGGCCAATTCAGAATGCATGCATCGTGCTCTGACTTTTCCTGTTAAGTATTGTTTACATATTTTTCTGAGGAACAGAAATAAACATGTCTTCCAGTTATATAGAAGTAACAGACAAAATAATTTTCTTTCTTTCTCTCCCCAACATACATTACCTCAGGGTGTGTATTATCATCAAATTCACACAGTCTCACTCCCTGAAAAAAGTACTTCCCTTGGCAGGATATTCAGGCCCTGAAGCGCAGCCCATGACCTGACATTCAGTTTCACAGGATGGAAAAGCTACCAACAGGGAAAGGGACAAGGGAGGGTGCTGGGGTGGGTGTGTCGGGGGGGGGGGGTGTGTCGGGGGGGTGTGTGTGGGGGTGTGTGTGTGTGTGTGTGTGTGTTACTTTGATGGGTTTGCGCCAGTTCACTCCGATCCGAGCTAACCTCTCTGCTCAGTCCGCATTAGAGTCAGAGGAAAAAAACTGATTGCTGGTAACAGTCAAAACACATTGCAGTTTTTGGAAATGCAGCTAGAGGTGCTGAAAATTCATCGTGTCAGAATTATTGAAAAGGAATAAATAATAGCTTATAGAAAGAATGAAACAGATAGAGATAAAAACAGAATGGTAAGAAACAGTGAGACAAATTTACACTTTGTACTTCAAGGACCAGAGTTGCAAAAAGTAGCATTAAACAAAGGATTTTTCCTTAAACTGACTAAGTAGCTGACAAAGTATGAAAAAAATTATTACTTTCTCCTCCAATTATTGATTTAATTTATTGCCCAGACCTCTTGTGACAGACCGCTAAGTATTAGGTAAATAAAAATAATAATGCAGGATGAATACAGAACTAAAAAAAAAAGTATGACCCTACCTTCAATGGCTATTCGCCTTTTAGGCCAGTTTTTATTCTCTCTGGTTAAGAGTTCTTGTACCCGTATGCTGATGACGTATTCCTCCAAAGCAAATTCCAGTGTGTAAAACTTCAACAGTTCTAACCACAGTTGCCCCAGTGAAACTTGGTGAGGGGTTTTGAATGCTAAGAGAGACTGAAACACATGGACAAGAATGCTCAACTGCAATAAGAAATGAAAATTCCCATTTTTTTTCCTAGTTCTGTCCAGTATTGATGTTTAAACATAAAAAATACGGATGAGAGAGAGAATACGGTATTCCGTGAAATAAAGCCATGACTTACATTGCCGTGTTTCTCCTTTGCATTACTTTGGTTGTCCACTTCCAGGCTTGTTACTTTTTTACCACCACCTTTCTGTTGTTCAACTTTAGTTTTACTTTCCGCTCCAACTGAGTTTTTTGCTGCACCATTTGTTGGTGGTTTGTACTCCCACCGTACAAACTCCTCTTCTTCTATACCTTTCAGCTGGTGGTCATCTGGCCTCTTTGAATCAAAGCCTTCAATCTAGCAACAATTAAAGTAGCTTTGAAACAAGAATGTATATAATACATACAACCAGAAGTTTTCACCAAAGGTAACACTGACACTGATATTTATTCCCCTCAAGAATAACTGAAATCAGAGAAATAAATTCAGAGAATTAACGAAGAAAATATTTGCCTTTTCTCCAAAGGCCTGACACAACTGCGCAGGCTATAGCAGCTGCCTTTTTTTTAAAAGTCATCAGAATCATCAGGCATCAACTGTGTGAGGATTAAGTACCAATGCATTCTAATTACAAATTTCTTAGGCAATCGAATTCTGCACATCTTATAATCTTGCAGAACACAGAAATAACGTCAACAATTTAACAATAAGATTATTACGTTATCAAAGCACTTACCCAATTGCCCAAATAGGATGGTAAAATACGTGGTTTTCTTTGTTGCAGAAAAAATATCACCATTAAGGCAAAGGAATACGAAGGAATCCCACCTTCAGCCTGACAGTCAATGTGACAGAGCTGCAAGCGAATAAATCATTATTTTTCTGATGTAACATCATCATTTTAACTTAAAATCTACTGGAAAAGGGCAAGTATTAAATTAACATGATACATACTAGAGTGAAACAGAAAATCCTTTATCTCAGAAACTGCAGTCGTCATGTCATGCCAAATACAGACAAAATTGTAGCAAACTGTACAGTGCCTTAATTTATATTATTTTATTTTATGTTATTCTCTTCAGTTTCATCACACTTTGTGATTGTGGGACACATTTATATTCCTATCTAGAATTTCAGTCAACCATTAGGCTTTTGTTATTGTGCGCTATCTCATGTATGGAGATGGGGATTCTACGCATCTGGTTGTAATCTCATACTGATGTCTTCTATAGGAACTCAAGAGAGATGTAATAAACATATCAGAGTTTGAACAGTTCTTTGTAGTTTCTACTGCTGCTACTTAGATGTTGCAAAACAGGAATTTTTGTAAAATCAATTTTATAAATCAAGCAACAATAATAATACCATGCAACTGATTTTTCAGCAAAGCCAAGACATTGTAAGTCAAGTATGGCCTGGCAACAATTTCAGGACTGAATTAAAAGACAGCTAACGCTGTAACTTGGTTCCCGTGACCAGCGTTGATGTCTGTAAGAAGCACAGCAGGGTATGATGACAGACCCTTTTTTGAGCAAGTGAATTTTTTTTTCAATGTGCCCTCAACAGCAAAAATTTTGCAAGACCTGATTGCTCTATTGAGCAGCTTTTCAAGGATCGATTAACTAGCTTTAAGGAACTACCATGATGGCTTAGTAACAAAATAGTGGAAGTTTCATATATGTCTACAGTTTCACACCAAAATCTTTGGTCTCATTCTGGGCTGTTCAGGTAAGAGGTGAACTAGAAGCATGAAGCCCTTTTCTACAAAACATATTCATGGTATATTATACATCACATTGTATGCAGTACTTAAAAAGAGGAAATAAGCATATTTAATTATCCTCGACATTTATAAACTTACTCTAGCCCAGTAGCGGAAAGCCAAAACCAAGGGAATAAGGACAGGCTCCAGTTTACCAAGTGCAGCCAGCAGGTCGGTTGTAAGGCAAGCCACATCATTTCTAGCACTTACTTTACATGTCAAACCACTGTAATTATAAACACAGTACAGAAAAAAAAATGGTTATTGTCTTGCATATACAGATGATGCTTGGGGCAGGGGGTAGGTGGCGCATCACATCCACAATAACAAAAATATGCATCAGTGTTTCCCTATGTGAGAACCTGAACTTTTTAAACAAAAGCTAGAGAATATGATCATGTTTTCTTTACTATTAACTCATCAGTTGGATCTGGAACTTACAGAAGTTCATTATAGCTAAAAATATAAAACAGTAATAAGCATTTGCTCTAAGTTCTGCCATTACTTAATTGTGCAATCTTACACAACTCAAACCTTCCACATGCCAAATAAATAAATAAATAACCCCCCAGACCTGCTGCATATTAAGAGCTGATAAATCCACAAAGCAGCATCTCTAAAAAGTTTCTGTTTGCCTCTCAGAATAATTATTTCTGTTCTCTTAGTACTTAGAAGGCATTTGCATGATCTACAAACACAGGAAAAGATATGCCCACCCTTGCTGCATTTACCTCCCCAGAGTTTCAATCACGTACCTCTAGCCAGTCAAAGCAACGTGGGCATCATACAGTAAGCCTGTTTCATTTTGCAGGTTACTGCTACTTAGGAATTCACTGGAACTGTCAGATGATGTGTCCTTACTGGTAATGTGTATCTTTATAAAATGTTTTTAAAGTCTTGGATTAAACTGATGGCAGAAATTTTAAATATCAACTGAAAAACATTTCACTTTTCCCCTATTTAACTAAAAGTAGAACTGGTATTTTCAGACTCCTATAACTAATGAGCTCTATGAAGCTCAAAAACAAAGCTAAGCTTTCCTTCTAGATTTTGTTTTTGTGTATGAGCAATTCTCCTTTAACATGAATGTTAGCTAAATGTTACGGTAATACTTCTCGTCAGGAGTGCAGGCAAGCAGCTGTTATGAACAAGCACAGTAGAAATTCGTATCTCATTAAAAATCCTTTTCAGTGACATGTACCTTTTAACATCTTTGCAAAAGACAACAGGAACTTTGGCATGGAAATCTGACTCCACATCTGAGTAGACAGCTAAGCAAGGAGGAAAAAAAACATTATGTATCAACATCTTTCACAATTTTCCCAGCTGTGTCTTTAAAACTATTACATTTATACCATGCTTTTACAGAACAACTCAAATGAAGTGCTGTGCAGCTAACCACTAAGCAGTATTTTCTTATTACTTTTGATGCTCACCACCAGCATCACACAGCTAGCAGGAAAAAAAAGAAAAACCCGTGTGAGGAAACTGGGCTGGCACCTCTTCTAGAAATTTTTGTCTTTACAACACTTGAAAGACACAAGGTTGAATCTCTGACAAACCATCAGGATAGTCTGAGAACCACTTATGGAGGTGACCTACCAAAATTTCCTGAAGGATCAAAACCGCAATGCTACTTGCATCACTTGGTTCAAGATGTGTGGATTACAGGGTCAGATGTCTTCCCAACAGATCAAGGAACTTGTAATAGTTCTCCCTGATCTTCATATGCAAGTGGAAAAGTGGCTGCTGGGTTTGCTGCTTGCAATTTCTCCTACAAAGTTAAATACTTTTTCACCTGGTATCTAACACTACTACTGTAACTTCTGGCAATCTGAACTGGACTTCCTGGGCTGCCATTCTCCAGCTGCAGGTTCTCATCTCTCATTTACACAAGCACCAATATTTATGAAAATCACATTCATAAAACCAGCTCAGATACTTTGGTTGAAAACGAATCCATTTTTGTAAGTTTACAGAAAAATTAAGCATTAAAAAAACTGAACAGCAGTTGGAATGTTAATTAAATAGAAATGAGATCCAACTAAAACTCACCACTGTTCTTCAAGATTTCAAGCACCTGTATCAGAACATCTGGTTGAGTCATCTAAAACGACAGAATTAGAGCACATTACATTATTCAGACTAACCTATTTTATTTAACAGTTCATTTAAAACTACTTAGGTTGCACAACTAGTAACACTATGTTCTTTCACAAAAGTGAAATCATGTGTCAGTATTAATGAAAAAGTTCTCTATCTGCACCATGAGAACAGGTACTAGTAAACATATCAGCCAGTTTTCTTTTAGCATACAGCTTTTTCAGTTAATACTTCTGTTCTAGTTCTGTATTAACAGACTCCATAAAGTTAAAACAAAATACTTGCCATATATTCAACAATTTCAATGTCAACATATGCCACTAGAAATACACCACAGTAAAGAATTTAATGTCAGAACTTTCCCAAGGGTTTTTAAAGCTTACAATTTTTAAATGTGTTTTCTTTTCTCCCCAGAAATCAATTCAAGTGGTGTTTCAAAGGTAAGCTGTAAATAGTTCAAAGAAATCTAAAATGCAGGACCACCTTTGAGCCTTTGTGAAAGAGTGACATGGTACACTCCACATTCAATTGTTTGAAAAAGGGCATTTTTTGCATCCTAAAAAAGGGAATCTTTTGCGTCCTAACGGCAGTATAATTTCAAAATGTTATGTGTAAGTATGTACCCAAAAACGGGTATCTTGAATTCCACTGGAACACTTATAAAAGTGTGTGGTTTTGGAACACAAAAAAAAAAAAAGAGCAAGTTCAGCAGTTGTGCCTCTAGCAGGAACGTGCTGCTAATACCACATACTAAACACAAACCAACCACTTCAATGTTTAAAGGTTAAGTTTCTGCAGGAATTTTGTACCACAGTAAACTGGGATGTGACATCTAATTGCAAGTGACTAAAACATAAAAGGAAAATTGTCACATTTAGCCCCATGGGGGGGGGGGGGGGAGAAACAAAGACCTACAAGATTTTATTGTCTGAATTACAAGCACATAAAAGCACAATTATCCAGAGCAAACTATTTTCATATTGCTTCAATGCTTACTCAAAACATTAAAAAAAAAAAAAGCTAGCATAAGATTGTCCAAATAAACAAACTTAAAGTTATCTAATAAGCAATGAAAACTTTATCCACTTGATTCACAGCACGCCTGAATTATATGTTTTGTGCTATTCTAACACTGTATGCCCCAAGAGAAGACAAAGGCAATGGAGTAGAAATAAATGTTGATGGATTTGAGTTAAGAAACATTCTTAGTTAATACAAAATAATATCTACGCACCTTAGGGGGGAATTTTATATCAATGTTAACATCACTGGTCTTAAAAGCAAATCTAGTTAAACAGGAGCCATACATCCTCAGTGAACAGTCTGGAAGAGAGAGAGGCATAATTATTTAACAGCTAGTAAATAAATTATTCTTCAATGGATGACACACACCTTGCTTTAGATACTGTACCTCCCAAGTGATATTCCCAAATTAATGAATAGTGAACCACTTTCTCACTCCTGTGAAGGCTAGTCATCTCCATAACACAACATCACAGGAAAACGGATAATTCAAATAGTAAAATTACAGAATCACAGAATTACAGAATGGCAAGGGTTGGAAGGGACCTCTGGAGATCATCTGGTCCAACCCCGCTGCCAGAGCAGGGTCATCTAGAGCAGGCTGCATAGGAAATTACCAAATGTCAAAAATTTTCAAGGTGTTTTAAAGTATTTTTGCAATGCAGCTTTAGTTTTGTTTGTTCTTAATATAAAATTAAATACAGAATATTAATAACTGTCACCATCTCAGTGCGGGATTTTAATTAACAGCTTTTGTTAACTACAGCTTGATTTCATTGCAGTTAGCCAATTATAAAATTCTGTGTTGCCTCATACACTTTCGCCACAAAAAAATTTTATATGTCCTACAATCTGTTAATTACATTAGCAAGTTCCTATACACTATGAAACATACACTTAAAACGTAACTTCAATATAATCCAAGACACAAAGTACATTAACCATTTAGTAACTGGTTTTATAGTTAATACAGTTCCTTACCTGTACAGATGTACAACAGATATAAACTAATTAGAAAGTAACTAAGAATATCATGAGAAATGTCATTCCACTCGATGAACATGAATTTAACCCCCTTCATGATATAACTTTTGTAGATGAAAACTTTCCTGTAATATATATTAGGGTCTGGCATATTTATGTCAGCTGAAAATTGAGACTATTCTCAATCCCTTCCAAATGCAACACCCTGCTCAGGCAGCGTCACCTACAGCAGGTTGCCCACAACTGTGTCCAGTTGAGTCTTGAAAATCTTCAAGGATGGAGAGTCCCCAGTCCCTCCAGGGAACCTCTGCCAGTGTTCAACCAGCCTCACAGTGAACAGGGGGTTTCTTGTATTTTTTCTTAGTACCTTTATTTGTGTTCTGTCCAAACTTTCTCAAACAGAACCACAGCAAAGTAACTCTTAGAAGAGAAAATAAATCTTACACATACACAGCTTCAAACAAAACTTTCTCTATTTTTCACTACTTAGAAACTAGCCCTGAATTTCTGTATGGTAAATAATAACACAATAATACTACAGTGTAATTACTTACAGCGTAATGGCTTTCCATAGTAGTAAGAATTTTTGCGTAGTTCTAATGCAAGCTCAAGAGAAAATCATGCCAGAACATCCCATGTTTTCTACACTGTGCATTAATTTTTTTTTTTCCTAATTTACCATTTAGGAAAATACATTCACTAAAACATAGTGGGTTTTGAAAAGTGGAATAAAAAAATTGTCATTTACTACTACAGACTCCCCCTGGACTACTATATACTTCCACATCAGCTCAACAGTCCAAACAAGTCAGCCAGCCGAGTAACACTGCAACAGTAATTTTCATGAGTATTCATGTAAAAGTAATAATTTCCTCTGCTTTGTCTTACACTAATATACTATCAGTGGAAAACTCAATAGCATGTCAGAACACAAATTTGCACTAGGAGCCACATATGGCAATGTTATAGAGCAAACGAATTAGCAAACCTCCGCCCTACAAGGCCCTGTTCTATTCAGCACCTTATGTTTAAGCATATATTTAATACAGCTCCTAAAACTAAAGCCAATCATTCTGCAGCAAATCTTTCTTACTACAGTATTTTTATAGAGCAAAGGGAAAGAAGAACGTATTTCTAAAATAAAAGGACAGTACAGAATATCAATCAATTTCAATATAGATGAAATTAAAAGAATGAAAACTTTTTTGTCAATGAGATTAATACTTTCTTCTGTTCAGATTCACTGAAAACCAAACCATTGTTATCAATACTACTGTAGCTCCAAAAATCAACTTTCAAACTCCTAGTATATTAACTATAGGAGATGATACGAAATCAATGCAAAGAAGCAAATGTCAAAGGTTATCTTATTGTTATATTATTTATATTATTTTCCAACAGTAGGATAAATTGGATTTGAATGTTTAACATGTTCTGTTGAAGTACCATACTGTACTTCTGAAGGGGAGGGGAAGGAAGACTACCATTCAACTTATTCAGACAGTTTTTACAAACTTCACTAATGCACTGAACTTTATTCACCCACTGAAGCAAATAAATGGGACTAACCATTTAACCTACTCAGACTTTTTTTAAATTATTATTTTTCATCAACATAAAGCACTCAATCAAGAAAAACACAGGTAAGGTATGATATTCATACGTGGTTTAGTAAATGTAGTATTTTGACCTATTTAAGACAATTCAAGAGACTTTGGGAAGCTATAGTTTACTCAAAGTACACCTCTCCCCATTTTAGGACCCATTAATTCTAATACACATGACAAGAAATACTTGTTAAACAATAACCCTTGTTGAATTTAATGACTTGTTTTAATGAACAGTTACTGATTAGTACCCGCAGATATTTCAGATCACAATTAAGCACTGAAAATTCTCATATTCTTACCAAAATCACTTATAGCTGAGGTCTAATTCTTTTTTTACCTAAAACTATGCTTTAAAAAAAAAAAAATTGCCTCGTGCAACTTTCACCTACCATGAAAGGTGTTATAAACAACTGAATGACTGGTAGGGAAAAAAAATACATTTCAAACTCCTCCTCATTTTCCCTTGTGCTACTTTTATATTCGTTTAATTAAATGTAGTTGGGAAAAAAAAATCTCTACTGTAACAGCCACAGATACTCAGTAATGCAAGGTAAGGTATAGGTGGAAAGGTTTGTAGGACCTAGAGCCTGAGAGAGGTCCTCAGTGGCTGAGGCCTTAAACATGACCAGGAAGGAAATATTTCGTGTCCTGGAAATTTCCAGTCTTCATCAGAAATCATCACTTTAAAGAGGACCAAGAGCTTCAATAAACACATACCAGAAAGAATAAAAATAAGCACAATCCTATTTTCCTCTTTTTGTAGGTTTGTTAGCTCCTTTTAAATCAACTGCTAGTCTGTATTAAAATGCCTGTACATATTAATTTTGTACAATATAAAGATAATTTAACCCCAAATGCATTAATTCACTATTAATGAAGGTATCAAGATATGTGTAAAAATTAAGAATTTTCAGCTAAAGAAAATGGAGAATTACTATGAATACCTGGTAAGGGCTGTTGAATAATTTTCTCCATCTCGTTTACAATTTCTTGACGAATTCTGAAGTCATCATCTGATATGCCTTGTTCATTTGCTGCCTCAATGAGCGTAAAACTCAGAGCAGCCAACTGTGCAGATGAGGGGGGTGGGAGGGCACGCAGCTCATTTTCTTCTTGTTTTTCCTGAATAATTGTTGGATGATAAAAGCAAAAACTGATATTTTAAAAGAAAAAGGTTATCTCATACTATTGCATGATATTAGAACGTGCTGTTTGTGTTCCTGTATTTACAGGTTGTCCTGACCAAACGCCTTCAAAGGTACGTACTCTGTCCAGTCTAACTGGCAAATGTACCAGTACGGCTCACAGAAATGTCAGTAGATGCTCAGTGTTTAAAAGAGAACACGTTGTTTCACAGCTGGCAACTGGGGAGGAAATCTGCTGTGTTACATTCCTGAACCACATTTTCTGACAGTTCTGAAACAGAATTCATCCAAGGAAATGAAAAGCTGTAATTGTTCCTACATAATAAAAGTAACCGAGCTGAAAAAGTTCTTCTCGAGTCACACATTTTTCAGAGTGGATTATACTTGAAGGAAAGGTATGAGAGGCAGAAAAAGTATTCCCATCTCCAAGAAATGTTGGTAAGTTGAGTCCCATGCTAAACAGCTGGTGCCAGAAAGTGCTATTTTTAGTGCATCAAGTTATTATCAATTAAATCCAACAGCAAGAAATACATCAGACACATTAAGTCATTTCAAAGTATGACAATCACTTGTTTCATGAATTCATCAACTAAATGAAATATGTGACTGACAACAGAAATAAATAACAACCGGAAAATAATTCTGAACTAAGAAAACAGAGTCCAGTATGAAAATGTTTGGTTAGTTCTAGGCTGCATCTCTTAACTCTTCTGTTCTTATTTCAACAAATTTAGACTAAGAAAGAATATGCACCTTTTTAAGGGCTGTGGTTTTTTAATGTCACTGCTTTAGCGTTTTTCTTGAGTGGGGAAGCCACAGGTGCTACTAAGCTTATTTGATAGTCACATCTCTCATAGTTACAGCTGTAAATAGGTATATTTTATGAAGTAACATTTAAACAGTTACATAGCTCTTATCACTGTAATGTGGCACACAACATAAAGCTATCTGAAGACAAGTGTTAAAAACTGAAACCGCTCCATGTCCTTTAACATTTCCATTCAGTGGTAAAGAAACCTCATTCCTCAACTCTTCTCTCCATGCTCAGATGAAGAGCGTGGTACGAATGTGCTTCCATATCAAACACGGGGCTGGTTTGTTGGCTGATTTATTACATTTTTATTCCATGATGCAACTTAGCAGACAGCAAGAGAACCAGAATCCTTTACAAATAATAACTGAACATTATATAAAAATGCTACTTTCTGAGATGTAACGGATTTATGGCATTCAGAGTTTTCCAGGTGATGACTTGCATATACGATAGAATTAACAGTGTCAATTACAAACAGAAATTACAAACACGGCAACAGAAGTAAGTGACTGAATTTCGGGGAATGGCTGTAGGAAGAGTAATTTTAGCCATCTGAATCACAAAATCTGACTCACAATACTGGGGAATTTGTACCTTTTCGTGAGCATTTACAAAAACGGGTTAGCAAGACAATCTGTGTGCCTTTTATTGGATATCATGCTTGTAACAGTTCTTTAAAGCAAAGCAAATAGTAACAGCATGGTATCTGATAAGGAAACTGTTTATCTCTTTGAAAGTCTTAGAACTGTTTTTCATATTAAACAGATACATAAACCCAGGGAGATGATGACTGACTCAGGAACTGAATCCCTCACTACTTTAACTCTCTTTTTTCAGTCTAGACATACTATCCACTCCACTCACCCATCACAGAAAAGATGTAGATAAAAACTTCACGAGGCAGACAAAAGAGAAACCAGAAAACCAACATCCCCAGCCCCACCTCCAGTCCCTGCTCCCAACAATATTCTTTTTGGAAGAAACAGAAAAACTAAATACGTTTCTCACCTAAGTTACCTTGCATTCTGTTACTAAAAGTATGATGAACTGCCCACTACCCAGAGACACTCATTCAGAAGCAACAACCAAAAACATTCTTTCCTCTCTGCCTGGACAGATCATCAAGCCCTTCCTCTCAAACAGAAAACAAGCAACAGAAATTTGTGGATCTCAGCAAACTCTCACGTAAATGAAGATGACCAAAGAAAACATACCACATAACAAAAAAAAAAATCTTAAAAAAAAAAGGAATTAAAAAAAAAACAGTCAAAATTGTATTTGTTAACTTACCATTATATTTTTCTTATGACGTTTTTCTTTAATATGCTTGTGAGCTCCCTGGATATTTTCAATGTGAACTAAGCAGAGCTTGCATAGATACTGACAGTTGGTGTATTCTGGGGAGCGCTGAGGAAAAATGGCCATAGATTAAAAGAAAATGTTTCTGCCAATAGTGTCTGAAAAACTCAATTCTTTGAATAATAAATTGTATTTAACAATTATGTAACACTTGTAATGTCAAGGTGCTTTGCAAACATTAAGCAATCTTCAAAAAACACAGTGGAAATGGATTTTTACCCATATCACAAGTGGGGAAAGCAAGAAAAGGAAGTGAGATGACTTGAATATTACACTTCTCAGTAAATTTCAGCAAGGCAAGATTAAGACTGAAGAGTTTATGCCTCTTAAGGCTGACCTAAAGGCCAGTAAGCCATTCCCTTGTCGGCTCAAGCTTTTAATAACTATGGATTTATCAAATCTCAGCATCTATCCTCCTTTCTCTGATGAGAAAATGGGAAGTATTCATCATATTATCTAGTATACATGTTATGACAGATGGTGTTGTTGTTTGGCTAGCATATTCGCAGCGTACTGTGCAAGTACTGCATTTTTTCTTCCATTAAAAAGGAGGTGGCTGGCCAACAAGGACGAAGATAGCCAGTTTCTGACTTACTAATGACTAACTGTACTCTGGATAAGGTGGGATCCTCCAACAAGGGGTAAGATTATTCCATTTTGATGAATAATTTGGGATGCCCAGAATTGGAGAAATATGCTGAACAAGCACCTTTTTGTACAGACAGGCTGGGAGAGTTTGAGTACACAAATGGAGAGCTGCTACTGGGGAAACCCCCAGAGTTTGAAAGAAGCAGACAAGCCTCAGGAGATGACGGGGGGACAGAAATCACTATTTTCCTAGGGTCCAAGAGGCAATACTGTAGAGTTTCTTCAACCAGGAAACGACCAAGAACTACTAGACTAAAAGGCAGAAAGGACCACCGCTGCAAAGACAAGGAGCTGTTTGCAAATAATTCCACTTTAATCTGTCTCATCCTACGGTTGTACTTTCTTGATCTAATAAAACACAGCTATAGAGATTGGAAACCTTTTGATGTGCTCACTGCAAAGACAAGAGGGCCCCAACAAAAAGCCTTAGGTTTCCTCCAGACTTGCTAGCATTTTTCCAATAACTGCTATCAGTTATAACTGGGAGAGAAAAAAACCAACTACTTCACATTTTCATCCTAATTCTAATACATCTGTATTTGCTAAACCTAAGAAATATACTGAAAACACCAGATGTTTGAACAGTGACATAACAATGAATGAACAAAGAACACCATTTTAAGACACTAAGTTGGACTACAGATCAGTTAAACAAATCTGACTTACTATACGGAAATCTAAACCACTGCTAAATTTGGACAAGTTTTTCCACTTACTGAGTCTAATCTTTTGGTTTTGGGGGGGGGGGGGGAAGGTCTGATACCCTCCAACTGCAGGGTAAATATCACTTTAAAATAACATGCTCTAAAATCATAATTATGCTTTTATTACTAATTCTCTTCACCCTTATTTCCTATGAGACAGATACCTAGCAAGATGAAATTAAACATTCATTTGGAAAACAACTTATAGACAGTTAAACTTGTCTGGCTCGGAAGATTCAAGTATTAGATACCCGATGACTGAAGCAGATCAAAAATATTTTACCACTCTTCTAAAACTGAACGAATATCAGCAATAATAGTATTTCTTTTTTAAATGGGTATTTCTTTACAATACTGGTCTGCAGTATTACGCCAACAGAAGTTGCCAGAAAGACTGAATCATGTAATGCCTTTTATTTTGCCTTTGTTGTAAAGCCTTTTTTAATCATCTAGTTAAACACCAAGCTACAGACTTGAGTAAGACAGATGCATCCAAACAAGGCAGGCCTCATGAAATTTGTGCTTGGATATTCAGGGAGCTAATCCATCTCAGAGCCAACTGTATTTTTAAAAACTCTCAGAGAATGGGAAGGTTCCAGATCACTAGGCAAGAGAATCTTAAGAATATCTTTAAAAGACTAAAGAGGATGAGCCAAAGAATCAGCAAACAGTCAGAATTAGCACCCAGAAAAATACTGTATTAAATTAAGTTATTAATAAGCACATAAAAACAGGTCATAGGTGGCAAACTGATCTGCTATAAACAAATTGCACTAACTAGGGTTGCTTTTTTAAAGACAAAATCATAGGGCTTGAAGAAGCAGCAGCAGATGTTGTATCTTGAAGTTTTTGTCACTTGTCATAGTATCAGTCTCAAAAGGAGACCATAAATACTATCTAAATAAAGAACACTACGGTGGAAGCAAAACTGCTCCGGGAACTGTCCTCGGAGCACACATACCTTGACGGGTTCACCACCAGTCTAAAAGCATGCGCCAAGGATTTTTCAACAGGGGTCCTTCTGGGGTCAGAAACATTTGCATTTTTGTTGAAAACTTAGGAAATGCAATAGAAATGCAATGCTGACTACAAATGCGAAAGATACCAAGTTGGGAGAGGTTACAGAAGATGTAAGATGACAGAAATTCAGTGATCACAACAAAGTAGATAAATGGAATAAATAAAGTGCAAATTAATAATAAAAACAAAGTATCATTCCTCCTTAAGCATTATTAACTGCAGAAAATACAGGGCTGGGAACACCTGATTGGACATTTCTTAAGAAAAGGATATGGGGAACGTTGCTGGTCAAACTACAAGCCAACATCCTATTGCCGCCAAAAAAGCGGATATCCTAAACACAAATGCAATATTTCAGACAGAAGAAATCAGCTTTCCTCTTTATATGTAAGACCTCAACTGAAATTGCATGTCCAATTTTGGATACCAGTTACATGTTGGATGCCTACAGAAAGCAACAAGAATAAACCAGTAACTAAAAACCCCCTAAGACCGAAGAACAAAGACTGAGTCTAAGAAAGACAAGACTGCAGGAATGGTAATGATATTCAAATATGTAGGAAGTTGCTGAAAAAAGTAATAAAGTTATATTTATTTTCCTAGGACAACGTATGAGGGATTAAAAGGCTGCAAGAGACACTTACATTAGACATTAAGAAAAGCTTCTGCGTTACCTATACTGACTTTGAAATTTGTCTCAGTGGAGATAATATTAAGAACAGTTTAGACGAACGTTTTTAAGGAGTCGACTGCAATATAGGTGATGCAGACTGTCAGAAGGCTAATATACTGAAGATAGCACAAGGTTCCTTTTGATCCTGTATTCTGAGTTTCCAGGTAACCAGACTTTCTAGAAAATCTTTGGTAAGTAATGGAACTGTAAACCCCTTGGTCTGCAGAATTAGAAAAATACTGTTCTACAAAGGCTACATGCGCCACGAAAGGAACACTAAGTTTTCAATCCCCCTCATTGGCCATGATGAATGACTAGTCAACTACTAGGGATAATGTCTAGTAGTACAACACCTACAGTGTTTCATTATAAAGAAGAAACAAAGCGAGGCAGCAGGCTCTAGTAGAAATACCACCCAAATAGAAATATGGTGAAGATAATGAAAGAAGACACCCATTTTCTTTTTTATCTGATCAACCTACTTTTTCAAGTCGGGAGATATAATCTCTTTCCAGACGTTCTTCAGCTTGTTTCAATCCTAGTTGCTGTTCAACTGTCAGATTAGATTCATCAATAACAGCAGTGTTTTCTAAATAATCAGCTTCCAAAGTGTGTTCTTTAGTTGATTCAGAATTCTTTATTTTACCTAGAGAAAGAAAGAGTAATTTTCTTCAGAGTAACTCAAGGAGAGAAAAAGTGAAAGTACAGAGCAGTTAAGAGCTTCTTGCTAAGGAGCTGGACACAAATTAAAGCTACATTCTAGTTTTTTGTGCAAAGGCTGGCTAAAATCACCTTAGATGTTAGAATCTTTCCAGTATGTTAACCAGTATTTTAGAGAGACTTCAGAGACTAGTCTGCAACTAAGACTGTTATCAAAAAGAGAAAATAAAAGGTAGATGCACTTTGTGTTTCAGTCTTCAGTCTCTGCTAAGTTCTTCAAGGCAAGGAAGGGGGGTTTTTGTTATGCAGAACAGAGTACTCAAGATCCTGATGTAACAGAAATAAGAAATACTAGGCTTAAATTTTTTATTTTTGTTTTTTTACACCATACATTTTGTTAAGGAAATAGTCACAGAATGGCCTTGAAGACAGTCACCCAAACAATCTTACAGAGCCAGTCATCAGGCATTTCAGGCCCTCGATTTTGAAGGCTGCTGGAGCTGCATCTGAACACACCACGACACCTTGCCACCCACGGCCAGCAGCCACAGAGCTCTGGAACGCGGCTACTCACAAACACGCAGGTCAATTACAAAAGGCCAGTTCCTCCAGATGCCTATGAATTGTTCATAGTCCACTAATTCGTACAAGCATCTACATCTTAAATTATTCCAGTAGTTTTTACATCAACAAAAGTGAGGGTTATTTGTGTTTTGTTTTCTTTTTTCTTTCCTTTCAAATGAGATCTGTGCCCCCAGATTAGGTAGGAATCAAAACTGAGCAAGTTTTCAAGTCCTGGTTTCTTAGTGACAGATGGTCCCTACAGTACATGATGGTGGTCTACAAAGAGCTGACTGATCATAGGATGCTGCCATTTCAACTTGTTTTTCCTGTTAAATTTTATTAAGATAGCTAAAAAAATCTGCACTTTAATATTTCTTAGTATTTCCATACAAGCAACTGCTGTAGCTGTTGCAATAGTGGGAAATACTTCAAATAGGAGGTCTGCACTGGCACACTGTCTTAAAACAGCATTTCTATTAGAAAAAACTGCATTTTGAAAAAGCGTCTCAAATTCTGAACTAATAAGTAAACCTGAAGTGAGACAAAACCTGATCCATAGATTTAATTCCGAAATTGAAAAATATGTATAAGTATTGAACACTCATAAGGGTAACCACTGATGGGTGGTACGGGTTCCAGGCCTCCCTAAAATGAAAAGCCATCTGCCAAAACATATTTTAAGCATTTTTAGTTACAAAAAGAGCACGACAAACACAGAAAAGAAGGTAAATATTTTCCCCCTACCTATAAAAAAAAACCCACTTTCCTTGCAGATTTTTCCACTGATCTTTCTGAAAAGCAACAATAACTGGCATTTCTGTAAGTGGCAATATTATTACGAAGGGTCCCCCCCTCCTAAGAAACTATATTCACAAAATTTCCTGAAACTCACACACACTAAGTATCTTGCAAAGATGTTTAGGTCTTAGGCATGAGAAAAAAGGACAGCTATTATCATAGTCTCTTATTCTCTAAGTAATATGCTTGTATTAATAGCATGTTCTCTCTAAATGCAATCAGCAACTTACCGTATGTGGAAAAAAATATGCAAATGGAAACATTTCAAAGCCCATTTCAGACTGTTAACAATTTTACCAGAAGAAAATTGAATAAAGTAGTGTTGAATAATACTCACTGAAGTCATCAGGTTTATGTTCCATTTTTCTTTGATCTGAAGCAGTCTTACCAGGATCACCAGTTTGATCAACACCACTCTTCAAAGTAAGAATTCCCAGTGGATTTTCCAACACCAGTTTCCCTTTCTGTGTAGCTGTTAAGCTTTCCATACTGACCCCATTCCCTGAAACATGTGAGCCTGGAAAGTTTTCTCCCACCAGTTGAGCTTTTGCCTGTTTCAGGTTTTCCACTGCTGCTGATAAATTAGAAAATTTTTTTGCTTTTCCATGACTTCGATCCTGAACATTTGACCCCGTATCTTTAGTTCCGGGAATAGTATTTACTTTGCATGATTTATTTTCTCCTTGTTTTTCAGAACAAACATCATTTTGTTTACTTTTTTTGCTGCTATTCCCACTTGGAGAACTTCTCCCAACATCCTTCACGGATTTGTCGTTTCTATTATGTTTATAATTTTGATTATTTGTAACTTTGACTGCTTTGCCTTCCTCACAGACAAGACGGACAGACTTCCTTGGGTCATGATTTCCATTCTTTGAGCTCTTGGCCTCTTCCATTATAGTGAAGACCTGCTTCTCCTGTCTCTTGAGACCACTTAAGTGCAATTCTTCAGTAATTTGCAGTTGATTTTAAATCCACTGTGCAGGCAAGGATCGTAGCTGATTGTCTACTGAAGAAATAATGACAGACATTTTTATATTGAAGGAAAAATATCAAAGCTCTACTTAGACAATGCATTAAAATAAACCTCTCTAAAGTAACTACAAACTATTACAGGAAGGATGTTCTCCCCACAGGTATAAGTGAATTTTCATAATACTTTCTGTATTAGAAGTGTAACTCATGAAAATTTTGATGATCTTGACTTCTATTTAAAATAGGAGATATGAAGAGACAAAAAATGGCAGAACATGGTAAAAACCACTCAGTGATAAACCTGCCAACAGCTTGCTTTTTTCTTCCCTTCCTATTTTTGGCTTTCTGAAAAAAACCAAGAACCAAGATATCTGCAACTACACTGGAAAAAAAAAATAAAAAAAAATTTAACACATCTAAAAAATACCACTCGATAAGCAGACCACTCAAATTAGCCACTAAAGAAAACTACTTCAGCTTCCAGCAAGCAAGCTCCATTTTATTAACTGAATTAAAAAAAAAATACGTATTTAGTGATATAGTTCAAAGTACTAATAATAAACCTGACCTATCACCTGTACCCATAGA
The DNA here is from genome assembly GCF_963924245.1 of Chroicocephalus ridibundus. NCBI lineage: Eukaryota > Metazoa > Chordata > Aves > Charadriiformes > Laridae > Chroicocephalus > Chroicocephalus ridibundus. Next base: position 7,184,116 of record NC_086291.1, on the reverse strand, counting down.
TACTTATGCATATTTCTGACACATACAATTCTCATATAAGTTAACTGCCATCAATTAAATAAGATTTTGCTTAGCCAAATACCCCCACAAATAGTATTTTGTTTAGCTGCAGATTAACTTTACTTATCTAAACCTCAGTCCTTTAGGTGGTATATCATCTGAGCTTTATGTTGGAGACAACTCAAAGATTGTTTTTCCAATGGGAAGCTAAGCATGAGTAAGTGGGTCTGTAAGGAATTACTCTTACTAATACAGAAAATGAAGGGGGAAATCTGTAACACAAACTTGGATTTATTTTTTATTTTTTTAAATAACCTCAAGATAGCAATAAAAAATTATGAGAATGAAGTATCAGGCAGAAGAAAATAAATTTTATAAAACTATAGCAAGATAAGAGTTTGAGAATAGAGAGTTTCTTTCCTTCCTGTCTACCTACATATTTGGCAGATAAAAGCATGATCCATGGGAATTTCTGGGTTTTAGAGAATCCATAAAAATAAATAGCTTATCATTTACTGAACAAAAGGAGTAACAGAACAGTCAATTAATTACAACTATTAGAAGTACCAATGTACTTTGTACTTAAATAATAAGAACCAGAAGGAATGATCAGATTAAAACATCTGGTTAAAAAAAAAAACTTTCTGAATATTGTCAGTATAAAGGACAGTAATACTTTTTTAGGCTATACAATGTAGTTACTTTCTCTCTCACTTTAAAGAGACACAAATCAGAAAATACTTCACGACACAAAGCACATACTAAAAATGGTTACCTTAAGCCTCTATTGACATAATTGAAAATATATATTATCTTTGAAAAATTAAAAAAACCAACCAACTGAAACCCATAAGAATTTTCACGAAGTTAATGTCAGCATCACAGTCTTCATTAAAATATAAAAGAAAAAAAAAATCTGTATTACTAAATTAATTCCAACAGCTAAGTATTTTATCTCACAAATATATTTAGCTACTATTACAACTATTTTCTATTAAACACTGACTACACCTGGCTCTTATTTCTAGACCAAAAGTCAAAGACCAAAAATCAAAAAAATTAAATAGTATTTGCCTTTGGATTGCAGACACTGTCTTCCCCACAGCAATTCTTATTAGCCCGGCAGCAGGAACTACTGCCCACCTATACCAGCATTGCTCAAGCCTCAGTGTGATAAGAAGGGCCCAGGGTCCCCACAGGTTGGCTAAATTATTCTAGTCTCTGACCACCAATATAAAGCTCTGCTCCATAGACTGGTGAGATCTTTTAGCTACATAGAAGAAGTTGCTATCTTTAAACTGTACTCTACTGAGAAGTCTTTTTATGTAACCAGAAGAGAAAGGACAGTAGGATTTTTCAAATTCTAAACTATTCCTTATGTTTTAGTTGCTCAACCTGAAAAGGGGTAAAAAAAAAATACAAAGCAACAAAAAAACCCCACACACATCAGTTCCGCTTTCATTTCCAGTTTGTTTCTGACATCCACACCACCCTTCAACTCAGGACTGGAACACACCGAGGCCACACTTCCACACTCACTGAAAAGCAGCATAGGTCAGCATCAACTCCGACAGGAGCAATAACACCCTTTCTCCAACCCCGGCTACTTACTCCCACTCCTCGGGCTGCTCCCTCCCTTGGGCAGTTCTGCAGTGAACAAAACCAGTAAACCAATCCAGCTTAACATAAAGCTGGCACAAGGGAGGAGGAGGAGCAGGAGCTGGTAATAAAAAACAACTAGTAGGGTGGGGACAACTTCTCTCGGCACCGCTTCCAGCTTAAAGCTACCATGAAACTCTGGCATTGGAGGAAAAGTGGGGCTTCATTTTGCTCTGCTTTGTGTAAGCATCAAATTGTTAGATTCACATTTTGCAAGAAGGTTTAAAAAAAAAAAAATCCACAACAGCTCAAATGATTTGATGTTATCCATTTAATAAAATACACAGTTATATATTCAAAGAGAATACATAAGCTATAATCAAATGTACAAATGAGATGGGGGAAAAAACTAAGGACACTGCTAATAAAAACTATCTTTATAACCCAGCTAATAAATTGAGTACTGTGATAATGTTACATATTAAGAGAGTGAGTGTAATAATGCAAGTAGTTAAGGTTAAAGAACAGATATATTCTTTATTCCTGAGAAATATGAATAAAGATAGGTCATGAAATGTCCTCAGACAAGAATATTTTGTGCAAAATAAAGCTAAGATTTCCGCAATGAAATTCAGAATTTGAAATGCAAGTGTAATAATAATGTTGTTGTACTTCGGGATTTTTTTTCTTTTTTCTTTCTTTGCTTTTGCTCTTTAAGAATGAAATGATTTAGCAAACAAAAAATAATCTAAACTGCTGTACAATACTCAATAGTAACCAAGCTAGCCATCTCACAAAGAACTGCAAAGTAAACCAACCAATGAAATTTAAGATGTAAAACAAAAGAAGAGACCACGACTAAAGCCGAGACAGTCTGAAAAAGATCCTTCCTCCTCCGGCAGATACTGACCATGTACATGTGAGAGAAGGCAGAGAGGGAAATAGGAGGAGAGAAAGGAGTGCCTTCGAGAAGAACAACATGTTTAGAAACAAAACACAAAAGTGGTGTGAATCAGTGCTGAGGTGGCATCTTTCTAGAAACCTGGATGACATGTCTTATTCACAAGCTCAGGCTCATACCAAATTGCCAGACCTGGAATCAAAGAAGAATTTTCTTCCAGGCGGCTGGCAACAAAACCAGAGTTTTTCACCTGCGTCTGCAAGCTGGCGTGTGATTCACTTGTTTAAATCATTTCAGCATTTTTCATTTATTCAATATCCTGGTGTTACAGGGGACTTGGTTTCCCCTGCTTTCTGAATGTACAGTGCCAGTTACCCCTCTGAAACCTAGTTCAATTCCTGGCACTTTGTAGAAAAATTATATGGCTGAAGTACATCTGCTTAAGATCAGACAAGATACTATCTGATCTCAAACTCTAGAAAACCATTAAGCCTATACATACCTACAATCATCAAATTAAAAATGTTTAAAATCAGCTTCTATTTCACTACTGTAGAATTAATTTTAGGCTCACGAATGGAAGGAACGAGTTTCACTTTCTTTTCTGCCAGTTTCTTTTGCTTCCTCCTCCTCTCAGACTAGCATTAGAAAATTCTGCATTTGAATTGCAAAAAACTCAGGGTAACACTTACTTCCAAACAGGAAAATAACAAGCCACTTCCAAGAAGATATTTCTACCCATTTGCCCTTCCACTCCTTCCTCTCAAGTTGTTCAACTGTATTTAATTCCTTCAAAAGCAGGCATTTTGGGTCAGACTTTGCCATAACACGGCCTCTTCCAAGATGAAGGCCAAGTTAAACTGAGAGCTCTCGCATTCTGAGTTGCTCTTTCGCAAAGCATTTCTTTTTTAATAAACAGCAGAACTGAATATGCCTGGTTTCCTATACGTTAATTTTGTGCTCCTCTGTCACATTCTTGATCACAGCCCATTGGGCAAGCAGAGGAGACGTGCTGTAGCTGAAGGTACATACACGCTGACTGGTTCTGAGCTACTTCCCAAGAGGAAACGTAACGTCCTCCTGCTTTGCCCTCAGCAGAGACCCCTCCTCTATCGAGGCATGTTTTTTCCAGAAAACATACAGAAACTCAACAATCTTTTGCCATTACTTCAAATATGTTCTAAAATCTGGTCCCGACTGGCTGAAATGTCCAAAAGACAAGAGTGTAGAAGAACAACTAAAGGGAAAGAGAACAGTCTCATAAGTTTCGTTTCCCCAGGGAGTACTAGATTAAACAGCGAAAGTACTACAAACATAATTGTTATCACCCTGTTTCTATAAAGCACTCCCTCCTTCGAGATAGAGACCTGTATTTTATCTGAGACCTGCTTTTATCAGTCCCATTCTGACTGTTCCATAAGCTCAATTCTCCCCAGCCAGCCTTCCAACAGTAAGTGGGGTGATTAACCTCATTCCTCCCCCAGCTGATTACCGATACAGCCCAGCTGAACTTCCTCAACAAAAATAAAATGAAATTCAGCAAAGATTACAGCCATAGACAGGAACAAAAGGAAAGGTTGTCTTCTGCACTCTGCTCAGATTGCAGCACAAGTAATGTCTACAGAGAGCCCTAAAGCGCTGGGGGGTGTGCGTGTGTCTCTCTTTTCTGGACTGTTTACAGCCTTACATCCATTTTTGTGTCTGAGAACTTCTACAAATCATTCAAGCTTCTCCCATGCTCTATGGCAATAGTTTAAAAACGTTATCACACATTTATGTTTGTTTTATGATGAACTAGACACAACTTTGTACAAGCTATTAATCAATCCTTGATGTTTTTCCAAACTACTTAAAACTAAAACTACTCGAGATTACCGGCCACTAAAGCGCCTCAGGCTCTACCAGCAATAAACCCATAGGTATTCTTAGTAACAAACAGAAGTGCTATACAGTGTTTCAGATCCTCCTGTTTCTACAGGCTATAGAATTTAGACTAGTAAGTATAATACTACCAAAATCTAACTAGAAGGAAGCCAGTGCAGTGCACGCAAAATTTAACACACAAAACAGGGATGCAACAGAACTAGCACTTAGCGAAGGTACGTAACTCAGTAGGAAGCTCTAATGTTGTATTTACAATGCGGAGGATTGAAAACTTCTAAGACAGTTGATCATTAGATAAACAAGTGTGTATGCGTATACATATATATATATGTATATAACTGTAACAGGATTACATCTGAATTACAAAAGCACCGCTGAGTAACTGAAGTAAAAGGAAAGCTTGATCTGCTTGATACAGAACTTAGTAACATACGTAGGTGCAAATATCTTACAATTAAATTATGAAATGAGCAGAATATGCTGGATAAGAGAGCCATACAAGATGTGCTTGTTACAGATTATTCTCTCTTTGCATTGACGCCCGCTGTCTTTTCTACAACATGGTATGACTCACTGAGAAGGTAAGAAAGAGGCACGTAACCAAATGCCAAGAACTACCACTCTGAATCTACTACTGCTGATGATGCCTGTTCCAAACTTGGGAAAGCCATCACTCTCAGTCACACCAGCTGTGTAACTTACAATGGCTTCCTTTACCTCTGTATTTCATATAAAGATTTCTAATGCTTTAGTATGTTTTGGGTCTCATCGTAGGTTTTACTGTAATAGTCCTTTAAACATTTCACAATCGACATAAGCAAGCACGGAAGCCAGAAGAGGGGTACTACTTGCCTCAAATGTCGCTGTATGCTGTACGATACATGCTGTCATCAGATCAGGAAACCAACCCAAGGTAGCTCTACCATTAAAAAAGAACGCACACGACACTTGTACACCAATACAGGTGATGAGGCTGGAAAAACACAGTACAGCACTGCATAGGTTTTAAAGCCTTTCAGACACTAAACTAGCTTCCAGAGGCCTGAACTGAAAATGAAACTGGCTTAAACGGCAGCTATGCATTTAAACTCAATTAATCCATCTTATTCTTAAACCTCCATTGATACTTGGCACTTATGCTAAATAAAAATACAGCAGCATGTATTTGTGGTATAGAAGCTTAGCTGGATCTTCGTCTGTAAGCAATAGTGATCCCTTCACCCAAACTCTAATCCTTGAGGCAGGAACAGCCTTTGAAGTACTTCATACCAGCCACAAACTAGTTCCCAAACTACAGCTAAAGCAAATGGATCTTCTACCAGTATCCTTACTCCTGCTTTACCAGGATCCAGCACTTTCACTACTGAAAGATATATGCTGAAAACCACTACTTCAGAAGTGGTGTCAGGAATACATCCATGTAGTTGGCACAGAGACTGAGTCACAACAGTTTGTAACACAAAACTGATTTCGGACTCCCAAGTCAAACTTTGCTGACACCAAAAACTGAAATCTGAAAGCTACTTCTTGCTGGAAATATTATTTCATACATCAACAGAAATAAAAAATAAAATCTAAGAACATCTTGAAAAAATAGTGTTTCTTCCAAAGACTTGCTAAAACATTAGAACTAAAATTATGAACCAAGGATACAGTATGAGTACATATACATGCATGCATGTACGCATCTCTAGCAAAAAAAAAAATAAAATTAAAAATTAGATTCATACACATTGTTACTAAATTTAGGTAATAAGTTTTTAGTATTTCTAAGTTAAAAGAGTTACTCATCTATCATTTATGTGCAATTAATCAAACAATATACAATATAGTCTGAATGTGGGAAAAGAATAAGAAATGTTGACTTCCCTTGGATTGTTTCCATTCTGCAAATTAATCCACCAAGCAAACGGCAGTATCCTTCTTTCTATGAGTTCTCAGTACAGGTCAGCACCAGTATTACATTATTTCATTAAGATAGGTACCAAAAAAAAGTTAATTTAGTAGAAATGCTTTCTAAAATTTCAAAAGCAAGCATTATGACTAAAAACCAAGATATACTCTCAGCAGGGCAAAATTTTGAACTGCCTTACGGTATCAGTACAAATACACAATCCTAACCCATTACTCTCACAAGCTGATCCACAAGACATTTAAGAGGACCTCCCCAGAGATACCTTGTTTTCAAATAGGACACAGGGAAATCCTGCTCCCCTTTTTCTTTCTCCCTGTAGCAGCAATTCCCTTCAGAGGAAGAACAAAGTAAATGCTCCGCACTGTGCAGGTGTCCCGTGGCATCCAGTAGTTTCTTTTCCTCTGCTAGTTGAGCTATGAGAGAAAAGTCCCAGCTGTCTTCTGTGCAAAAACACAACACAGAAGGAACTTTCTGATACCTCTGTACATATCTTCTGGGAACATATCCCAATATGTATGTTCTAGGAAATGGTAATTTAATCCCAAAATTAATTTTATTAAGCTATTTTCAGTAAAGTTAAGTAGAAACATGATTAGAAAAGCCCACTGCCAAAACTGATGTTTGTAAAGGACACCTCTGACTCCTAGCATAGCGTCTTCTCCCAGATACTGTAATTAAGTCATACTTCCATGGCTCATTTAATTTTCTTGTCACGGAAATAATTATGTCATAACTATCTGCAGTCAGACTATCCAAACAGCACCTACTGAAACTGGGAACACAAGTCAAACAAAAACAGAAACAACGCGTATCCTCTATTTTCAAGCAAATGCAATGACTCTGGAATCCAGGGCACAGTGCTCAGGAAGCCAAGTGACGTGGAGGTAACATGAATATAAAAAAAAAAATTATTAGATCCATACTTAGATACAACTATTATTTTAATGTACTAATCCCTACCTTAGCCTAAACCTGATTATATTGCTTCTCTGCATGTTACCAGCTTGTCCTCCTTTGATATACCCAGAAACAACCTTAAAAGCAAGAAGGCCTCAGGTAATATGACACATTCAGCCAACTGGCAAATTGCAACATATTGCAAAAGCAGGAAAGTCGTTCAGCTGTATTTGTGTACAAGATAAGCCAACAAAAGAGCACAAACACAGGGCCGAAGGGATGCCTCTGTGCCGTTTCAGGCACATCATAACCCACAGAAAGGAAAACCTCTCGCTTTGGCAAGAAACGGCGGGGGGGGGGGGGGGGAGACACGACACGACACGGCTGAGGACGGCCGGGAAGAGGGGGCCATCTCCCCAGGGGCCTCACCAACTGCAATGGCCTCCCCCCACAATATTTAATTCTACTGGGCGTGAGAATAACAAGCCGCACGCACCCCGCTCCAGCCCGGCAGACCCCGCCGGGCGCTGCCTTCGGAACCGGCCGCCCGCCCAGATGCGGCCGTGGGGCCGGCCCCGGTTCCGCGCTGACCTTGGGGCCGCTCCCCCGCCACCCCGCCGGGGCCATGACCAGCGCCCCCGGCCGGGTGCGCGGGGCAGCCCCGTCGCCGCCAGCCTGCCCGGGCGTCGGGTCGGGAGGCCGCCGTAGGCCGTCGAGGCGGGGCGCGGACAGCAGGGCCGGGGCAGGGCGGAGCTGGGCCGCCGCAGGCTGAGGCGGGGGGCGCCGGCGCGGACAGGCCCCCCCCAAGCCCGCCTCCCCCCGCCCCGCTCGGGGGGAGAGGGCAGAGCGCGCCCAGCCACCCCCACCCCTCAGGGGAGGCCCGCGAAGCCGGGCGGGGCACCCCCCGGCCCCTAGAGCCCGGTACCTGGCTGTGGCGCTAGGGGTGCCGGGGCTGCGCCCCCGCCATGCCCGGCTCCAGCTGCTGGAGGCCCCGACGCCAGCGGCTCAGTCCGGCCCGGCCGCCATGTCAGCCGCGCCGCGCGATGCATTGTGGGGCGAGGGCGGGAGGGAAGGAGGGAGAGCCTCGAGGGCGGGCGGCGCTGCCGGGCGGCGGCGGGCGGCAGGCTGTGCCCGGCCCGGCCCGCATCGGGCCTGGCTGCCGGGCGAGCCCCCCCCTGCGCCTCAGAACGCCCCCCTCGCCGGGGGGATGCTCCCCCTTCCCATCTGCCCCGGCGTCCAGGGCCTCCCTCCCCCAGCGCCACAGCACGAAGTGGGGATGTGGGAATAAGCGGCTCCGTTTTTTCCTTCATCCCCTCACAGGCACCCCAGTTTTTCCCCCTTTTTCCCCCCTTTTTCACCCCAGGCTTCTCTCCACGTACGCTAAGCCCCAGGCCTTGTGGAGCAGGGTTAGGGCCTGCCCAATGCTGCAGCCTGGGCCTTGTTCCCCTTTTCCTCAGGGCTTTCCCCCCCTTTGCTCCATTTTGTGGAGAAAGCCAGGTGTGCCCCCCACCCTGATGGTAAACAGGGGCGCTGGGGAGGAAAAGGCTCCTAGCTCCCTGACCTTGGCTACAAAGCTGGCCCCGGCAGCAGCTAGGGAGAGCGTCTTGGCCAGCATGTCTGCTGGCAGTTCCGCAGGCCTCGGGGGAGAAGAGCTGGGCTGCTCGGCTCTTGGCAGTGCTGCAGGGTGACCTAAAGAAACTGGCAAGTGGTTGTGTAAGGCAAATCTCTCTGTGATCCAGTACAGTACTACCCCTTCTTGGCAGTGAAATGTCATGTTGGCACTTCCTAGCCCAGCCTAAGGAGGCCTTTCCAGAAAAACAAGACGCCTAAAAGATTAATGTTGAACTACTAAAAGGGTTCAAAGGAAAGTATTAACACTAATGTGAATAGTAGTGCTGGAAACATTACCTCAAAGAGTCTATGCAGGTAAACAAAAGTTGCAAAATCTGTAATACTGGATTCTATAAATACTGTCAAGATGTACTTCTGAATGTATTGTGAAGTCAGTGCGATCCTTAGAGCTAATTGCATTTTTGCGGTTCCCTTGAAGTTGTCGTTTGTGAAATGAGGACTGGGTAGCTCAGGGTGTTGCTAATGGGGTGTAGTGCAGAGCTTTCACCTTTAGGAAGGTGGGCCGATCCAGTCCAGGTCAGCAGTGACAGAAATTGCAGTGCGGCAGTGCTCTTTGGGGACAGCTGTGAGCTCGGCAGTGGTTTCAGTCCAGTCCTATTTGACAAAGATTTTTATTAGGTTTAGTAGGCCAAAGAGAAATTTGCAAAAGTAACTAAATTATACTTGCTACTGGATACAATCCTCCTAGATCAACATTTAGACATGCTAGTGAGCAAACACACACCAGTTTGCAAACCTAACTGGCATTTTTCCTGCAAGCTGAAATTTATTAGAATATATCAGATTTATTTCAAATAGTTGGATAGACTTTAATATGAAATGTTCGTGCAGTTTGGCTCGGAAAACTTGCATCGCTATAAAGCCAACAGTCTTTGACATAGTCTCTCCCTCTGTGTATTCAGGAACAACTCTCCCTTCTTTGCCGATGTTAAAGAATGTTTTATTGCAGGGAGCAATATAGAAACATGGCAGTAAAAGAGGAAGCTGAATTCTACTGCCAGCTGGCCATTATATAAAGAGTTCCCAACTCAGTGCCAGTGATCAAAAATTTTCAGATTATGGGCCCAGTTTGTAGGAGAAAATATAATTTTGAAAGCTGCTAAATTTTATCTAGAAATCAGAGATGATAATCATAAAGCTGTAGTTTATAAGGTCCCTTTCCAGAACAAAACCTTGCTCGTCTCATGTTCCAGTATGATGCCTCATTTTTAGTCCCATACCCAAACTGCTATAAAATTATGCCTCAAAAAAAAAGATTTATTTTTAAATTTATGGCCAAAAAAATTCTTATAATGAATTGTTTTCATTGTTGGAATGATTTTAAATTATTTTTAGGATTTAGTAGGTTTTAAAAATTTCTTTAAATGTAAATACTATATTAAAGCCCTATTATACTATATTAAAGCTCTCTTCTCTGTCTCTAGCTGTGTCTGAAGAAACTCTAAAGCTTCTTAGATAATTTATTTATAAAATGAGGAAATCATACTTGACTGTCATCTAAAGGAAAGGTTCTTGGTCAATACTACAGCCAGGAAAGTATACAGAAAGATAGCACCTGTGGAGAACTTCAGATTTTTAACACAGCGTATCTTCCCCATCGACAGCAAGGTAGATTTTTCCATCTATATATTTTTGTAGCATGTTGCATTATTTCTTGATGCTGGATGTCTACTTAAGCTGAAATACATAAAAGCATGAAAATTTTTCAACTAGTTATATATGGCTTCTTCACTTACAGCAATGCCACTTATGCTTCTATTACCTAACCAAATTTAATCAAGATGTCAAAGATCTACCAAAACTCAGTTTAAAAAAAAACAAATAACAAAGCGAGATTACAAAATGTAATTTGCTCTTCAGAAGATAGATTTCCAATACGCCTGGGATGTGCTACTTAATTGTTTTCTGTAAATCACTACATTTTGCTTTTCTTTGCCAAGAATTATCAAAATCATAGGCATGGAGGACCAGTTTCTCGGTCCAAGAAGGAATCAATGACCATCAAATGCTTTCTATTGTTGTTACTTAATATATCCAAATCCTTTTCTTCCAGCAGGCGTACCAGCGAATGGTACAAATAGCTATTTTTTCTTGCAGACAATCCAAGAATGGCATCAGTGCACTGAAGCAGTGGTTTGGCTCTGTTTATCTGAAAGCCTTGGTACCACATTCAGTTCCTGATGCTTAATGCCTCTTTCTTGTTTAAAAACCCTTTGGTAATGTGGTTTCTCACAGATCACACTGTCAAGCCCAGTGGCCTGCTCTGTCACTTCTCGCCAACCAGGTGCATGCAGAGAATAATTTCATGAAGGCCTGGCTAACGGTGCTCCATTTCACATGATACAGTGCACGACATGTTGGTAATTTTGCTGAGTGTATGCCGTGACTCTTGTTCAGAGCACTTCCATCAGTAACCACTAGCAACCAAGCCACTGGTATCCTTTGACATTACACCATAGTTACTGGATGCTATAGTTAGTGTACTTTAAAAAGCAACTTGCAAATCCACCAAAAATCACAATAACTCTATCCCTTATTTTCCTAGCACATGGTTAAAGCGCATCTCTGAATCTGGTATCCCAGAGACACACCCAGTATTACTATTCTTGAGCCAACTAGCACTTTTACGTGTCTTGTACCCAAACCCGGCCTAAATTAATACACCTCCACCACCGTGAAACACTCAGTGCTGGAGTATTTGAACCCTCCCTCAATCCACCCTCCCGATGCCTGCTATGGACACAGCCCCTGGCCCTCTGCAGAGGCCGGACTGTTGCAAAAGCTGGCTTTGCAGCAGTCCCTTTCTTTGCGGCAGCCCTTCCCGATGGCGGCGGGTGTCCCCGCGGCGCGGCCGTGCAGCATGCTGGATCCTGAGGGCAGTGTGGAGCACCCGCCTTCCTCTGCCTTCCCAAAAGTTCTCCTCATCCCTCTAGCCATGCTCCTCGCAATTGCAGCGCTCCTGCTCTTAGCCTTTTCCGCTACGCAGCAGAAAGAGCCTGATTTTTACACTTTCAAAGTTGTAAACATCAGGGGCAAACTAGTCTCTCTGGAGAAATACAGGGGCTCGGTAAGTCTGCGCGGGGTGGGCAGCTCGCCCTGGCTCGTAACCAGCCGGTCCTTGCATGCCTGCAGAAACCGAGCGGGGCGGCGAGGTTGAACATTAACTCGGTGGCCGCATGTGGAGAGATGTTTGGGTTTACGGCTCTTCTTTAACTGATCTGGAGCGTTGCCTGCGCGCTGCCTTTGATACCGCTCCGCGGGGCTCAGGAGCAGCCTCTCCAGCCCCAACCTCTGCGTGTGTCCGCGTCCTCTCCTGCTGCCTGCAGACGTGGCAGGCAGGCAATGTTCCCTCTTCCCTGCCTCTTCCCTGCCTTCCCTTCAGCAGGACGAACAAATTTGAAGCTCAGGAAGTTTGTGCCTTTGTATAACTTACTTTTGGAGCATATTTCTGCATGATTTTTTAACTGCATGGCTTTTAGTAAATTATTTTTTGCTTAAATCTCATTCCGTTTTAATGTTCTGTTAAAAAAAAAAAAGATTTAATCAGTTTCTAATGGAGTTAACAGATTTCACCATAATTAGTAAAAAGGCAAGACAACGATAAAGTAATTATTTTAATATCAGTGTATAGTGAAATTGTAGCAACATTATGCTACTCCTTGTCACTTTTTAGTGTGACAGAGCAGTATGAAGAACGGCATGTAGATGCACTTACACCTTTATGATGTCTTTTAAATTTCATTTATATATAAAGGAGTTCTAAGCAGAGCTTTCCTTCCCATTTTAAGAACAATATCCTTGAATGTAACCAGATTATTTTTTTTAGGGGTTTGATCATCTAGGAAAGATGGTCAGTAGCTGTGCAAGAGTGAAAAGGGAAGTTAGCAGACGGGGTGCATAATACTAGAAGCTCTCATAGCCACACTGACAAGCTACAGAAGCTAAAATCAACATAAAGCCCACAGCTGCCACCCTTAGCACTCAAGTGACCCATCTTCCGTGATACAGCCAGGCAGTCCAACAGCCTGGATGCTGCCCAGGAAGGCAGGCAGCGCTTCTTGCTTTCACCCTTGGTCTCCAGCTTTCTATGTCCACCTTTCTTTTCCCCCTCCTCAGGTACTTCACTGAAGTGTCTGAGCTCACTGGTCCACAGTAGTAGGTCACTAAAATGTTGGCAGGAAGACAAAGAATGCCAACAGGAGGAGATGCACATTTTCCTGAGCTCGGTAGAACGGGATACTGGTGGATTTGGACCAAATGAGCGGTCTGAATCTTACCTGGTCAAAGTCCTCCTCTCCTCCCCATTCACAATTCAGATAGAGCAGAACTGGTCCAATGCACACTCAAATATCTGTATTGGGAAAACCATGAAACCTATTTAATGTTAAGCAATATTTGCTTTTTTTTAGGCATTACTTCCAAAGGCTCTGTCAATAAATCCTGTTACTGGGGCATGTTTTGCCTGCAGGTCATCTGCAAATCTGACTGAATAAGTAAATACCACTTGTAGCTTCTGTACCTCAGGGCCAGAATCCACATGGAAAGGAGTAAAGGGAACTCAGAGGAATTCCTTACAGACACCCTGCAGAGAGCTGAGGGTGTTCGTCCTCTCCGGAACAAGCTGCAGAGCCTGCCCTGGTATCTCATGACCAATTTAGGGGTATGTGTCTGTATCTCCATTGGTGCTATGATACCAGGCCGTCCTCGAGGCGTGACTGGTTTCATAAGGGAGAGCTCTGGAGCCATACCTTGGAAAAGGTAACATCATCGGTGAACAGTACTCCTTGGTCTCTGCTAGGCCATTTGGAATTGTTTATTCCCAGGAAGTGATGACCAGCTTCTGTATGGAACAAAAAGATTTGCATTCAGAGAGCCTATTAATGTTCAGGCTAGCTGCTGTTTGAGAACGCAAGTGCACAATTTTGAAGAAAATTATATCAAAACACATCCCTTTCTGTTATTATGTTGTCAGAACTCAAGGTAGACAAAGGTTAATTAAAACTCCCATTTATTTCTTAAAATAAACCAGCTTAAATTTGCAGTTAGATAAGTAATGTTAAGATGTAGGTTTATCATATTTTAAAGCTATTAAAAGAAAGCAAATAATGTATAAGTACTACATATGTGCTGCTGGTGTTTTAAAGGAAGTGAGTCACTAGTTAGCCCCTGGAACAATAGTCTACTAATTGCTAAACAGGCTCTTAACAGCCGTAAGCTTTCTGGCAGATGTAGAGAAACATTTTCTTCAATTCAGTCACTCAACTAATTTAGTTAAATAACTGCTTAATTTGTAGTCAAGAAACTAACTGTGAATTGAAAAAAATCCAAATGCTTCCGGAGTATAAAAAAAAAAGTCTGTTAATTCTGAAACCACAAGAGCCATGCTAAGTAGAAACAATCAGTGCAATTCATGACTTGCAGAATCTTTCTTCAGCAACTATTATTAATATAATTTATTGTGTATTCAGATCATTGAGATAATTTTTCTTGGTAAGAAAAAAGTAAGGCTGATTGATAGTCTTTCATTTTCCATTCAAGTGCATCTTGATACAAATCAGAAGTACCCTCCATTATATAGTAAACAAGAAATGTACTAATAATTCTGAAATAACAAAAATGGAAAAAATTAAGGAACAGATTTTTTTCTGAAATAAACGTGCACAAGCATAACCTATCCTCCACTTTAATAAAAACACCAAAAATATGTGAGAGTACTCCTTTTTTATGGGGTCATAAGAAATTATGTAGCCAGAGGGCAAAAAATTTGGCACACATGCTATGAAATCAGGTGTGATATTACATCTACCTGAAAGCAGAGAAAGGGAGGGCTATTACGACTGAAAAAAAGACTACCACAAGTGAAATAGATCAAAAGGTTGTCTGTTTTACTGTGTTGCACAAGAAGGCCATCCTATCTTTCTTTCAGGCTGCCATACTGATGTTGACCCGTTAAAAATGAAGGGCAGTGACGCTTGGCTGGAAAAGAATCAACAGGATCCAAATAAGATTAGTTTTCTATCTAATCTATCTACCTATTTAATTCAGGAAAGCTTACATTGTATTTTATGATCTCTATCAGATATGCTGTAAGAGGCAGTATTCTTACCAAAATAGTATCTATTTGGGAGCCAGAACTCCTAAGCCTCAACTGTTCCCTGCTGTGTTTATACCTACCTAGATAAAATAGTACCTGCCTGCCTACCTGCCTGCCTGCCTACCACACAGCTAAGTGCAGTGTGCTGACGTGTAATAAAGCAGTGTTAGTGCAGTGCTTTGGAAATCTTGAACCAAAGGTACTATAATAATGTTAAAGCATTACTTGCTGTAACAATGTAAAGTATAATTTTACGATTGAAAGTAATGTTAGGCACTTTGCATCACAGCTCTCTGCAATCCGAGAATGTAGTACTACTGAATGTGTATAAATACAGGGTATAGCTACTTAATTACTGTACAAAGTATTGCTATTTTTTTCCATGAAGGTAAAAGCTTTGTGAATCGGTGTAATCTGGCACTCGTGGCTGCTTCTTCCATCAGTTACATGGAGCCAGTTAAGTATCTCCTGGTCTAAAATCCTAAGAATCTACTGTCTCTGCTAACAGATCCACAAAGGCTTAACTTGAAGCTGATAGCAGATTCATAAATCTCTCCAGGGATCTTTTCCTCAAGGAGGTACACTGGTGTAAACATTAAGTAAACCAAGAAATATTTTTTCAAGGTTAAGTAAATGAGTTCATTACTAGAATGCATGGGTTTTCTAAGCAAAGGGAAGGAAAGAATAATACTAAGAGGTCAGACAACAGCTAATACAGAATTCAGCTTAAATAATTTTTGTAAGGTTCAGGATGAATTGTTTGCGCTGCACACTAGGTGGTGTACTTGACTTGCACTCTCAGAGCCTAAACACAGTCAAGAGGCATATTAAACTTAATTTAAATAATTAATTGTTGCAAGAGGTCGAAGTACAGCCTCTTCATAAGAACAAAAAGAGTGACTGTTACTTATGAAAAATAAAATATAGAAAAAAAATCACCCCATTTCATAGACTCGTAGACTCAGAATCATAGAATAGTTTGGGTTGAAA
Source organism: Chroicocephalus ridibundus (assembly GCF_963924245.1). NCBI lineage: Eukaryota > Metazoa > Chordata > Aves > Charadriiformes > Laridae > Chroicocephalus > Chroicocephalus ridibundus. The sequence goes on along the minus strand of NC_086291.1, from coordinate 7,168,204 downwards.
GGGACCTTTCAAGGCCATCCAGTCCAACCCCCCTGCAATAAGCAGGGATATCTCCAACTAGATCAGGTTCCTCAGAGCCCTGTCCGACCTGACCTGGAACATTTCTAGGGATGGGGCGTCTGCCACCTCTCTGGGCAACTTGTGCCAGTGTTTCACCACCCTCAGTGTAAAAAAATTCTTCCTTATATCTGATCTAAATTTACCCTCTTTTAGTCCTTATGAAATACTAATAAATCCTGACAGTTTTTTATTATATGTGTTAGTTACAGTTTTAGAAGGTTTGCACTATTAAATTATGGAGTTCAGTAATAGAATCACAGAATCACAGAATGGTAGGAAGGGTTGGAAGGGACCTCTGGAGATCATCTAGTCCAACCCCCCTGCCAGAATGCATTTATTAAAGAAAAAAGAGAAGCATTAGATGTCTGCCATTCTAAGAAATGCTGCATGTAGTTTCCTCCTATTTTGTGGTAGAACATTTGGAAGTTTGCACCATTTGCAGTGTGAGCTCTCATGCCTGTCACCACCATGCTGAGTAATCACTGGGTTTAAACAGCTGTAAATTAAAATTGTTGTTTGAGTGAATTGTTTCAAGCCCTTCTAACTTCAAAATCAACTAAAAGTTGTAAAAGCTTGATTGTTTTCATTGGTAAGTAATCTTTCATATCTATTGTAATATGAACATAATACCTACACAATCTTATTTCCGCCGAATTTTCGGTGATAAATTCATATATTACCATTGTATTTGGGAAAAAGTACCAATAGATATGATTACTGTAAGGTGTATGAATACTTATGCATCACGAGAATGCTGAGGCTTAAACTGTATTTGAAAAACACTCTAAAATTTTATATGAAAGAACTACATGTGACTTCAATTCTTAGCATTACAACATAGCTTTACTTCAGTCCTACTAAACTATAGTTGTTACTATTCTTGGTAAATACAGATTATTTAAAAAGAACAGAACTGCCAATAGTTATTTTTTATGTCGAATACATAAGTTCTATTTGAAATGCTGACAGTCTGCAACAGGAATGCATCACAAAATTATTACCTCCTCTCTGAAAAAAAATAAATATATGCCATATCTCTAGATGTTTTAGGAGACTGAAACGAAAATTTCAGGTAAAGCTTGTAAATGTAGTCTGAATGAATGTGATGCTTTGGAAGTTTGCTAGATGGCTCCAGATCATATTTCATATGCAAGTGTACAGGGATTGCTTAGATTGTATTCTGTTGACACACTACACCACAAAGATTACATCAACTTCTGCTTTATAGAATTACCTGTCTTCCAGGGAAAACGGTGCTGCTCCGAAACCACTTTAAATATAGCCACATACCTATACAAGGTACAAAATACACAAAATAAGCGTTAATGTTTAATGTAAGAAATGATAAACACCAATATCACCTTATCTTTTTCTTTACTCATTCCAGCCCCTTCTAGGGATTTCATCTTACGATCCTATATTGTGGCCTGATTATGGACTTTTATATGCCCATTTGTTTTCTAGCCTTAAAAACACTATACACATGTAGTAATTTATTTTTCATCTATCATAATTTATTTGATGCACTCTATTAATATTTCCTATATAATTTTATATTTTGTATAAAAACATACACATAGGAATATGGAACAATAGTAACATAAGAACCAAACTTTAAATTGAGCAAAGCCAATGGCCACAGGCACAAGAGTCTGAGACCTGAAGTCAGAAGTTTTTACTTTCCTTTTGTTTTACAACTACTTGCTGTGTAATTTGATCAGCTCAGTTCATGTGTACAAGGTTCAGGCTTTCCTCTTGCGGCACTGAACCCTTCAACACTGCTGTCTCACACTGACAATAATGAAAACAACATGCCAGCTTCTGTGAAACTTCCAAACTCTTGTAGAAAGAACCAATGTAAATAGCTACTCATGTTGTTACTAACACTGGGGAATGCATTGGCTACTTTGATTGAATTAAAAATTTTTTTGCAATTTGAAAATGAAGGACCAGCTTCTAGGCTGATGTATAATCCATAGAAACCCACTGGATGCAGTGTAGACCAGCTAGAATTTCGGTTCCCAAATCATAATGCTTTTTCTGTACTATGTCTGATTTTAAACCAGGTGGGTAGAAACATTTTTATTATTATAATATTTATATTGCCTTGTGACTCTTACAAATTGTTCTGAAAAAAGAAATAGAATGTGGTTATATGTTCACTGTAAAGTGCATAATGCTATTTTTATTAATAAAATCATATTGTATCTAAAAATCTATGACATTCAGCTTCAATCCAGTCTCAAGAAAGCATCAGAATTGACTTTATGTAGACTGAATAGCAATTCACACTTAGAAAATTTCTAATAACAATAAAAACTGTAAGTCTGAAAATAAATTCTAAAAGTTATTTGAGGATAAAATATCTCAAAAACCAACGGAAAGCTCTTCATGGCCTTGAGAAGATGTGTACTATGTGTCAGCTCGGGGTTAGGTCACTCAATTTCCCCAACAAATTCTCAGTAGAATCTGTTCTGTCATGTATTCTCCTTACACATGCCTCTGTTTTCCCGTAGTGCTCATCTACGTTTGGCATCTTCCTCTCTGCTGGATCTGTGCAGGCAGATACATGCCTGGTGGTAATGTCCGAATGACACAATACACACAGCGACAAAGATGATCAGCTACAGGAATAACTCTTTAACGGATAGTGGGCACAGTCTTCACTTCTTGGAATGTCTAACTGAGGCAGTAAACCTGTATGCAAGATGTGCTGCCATTTTGCCACAACTAAGTAGACTTACTCTAGAAATAGTGTGAAATCTTACAGTTCAGTACTGCAGAGACCAACCCAAAATCCTGTAATTGCTTCTGTTAATTTCCAGGTCAAGAATGATCTGGAATCACTAGCAATGATAAATGGATCAGCCAGTTCTGTGTGATTACTAAATTCTGTACAGATGCTGCAGAATGGATGCCTCACTACAGATATATGAATTACCAAAAATACATTAATTTGCAAGTTTCTTTCAAGCAACTTGGTATACCTTAGCTAGATGGTTATTTCTTAAATATACTTAGAAGCTATCCAAAAGGCAGAGTGGAAAAACATAGATTCTCTGTAAACTGAGAGTTAAGATTCCTTAGCAGTTTATTGATTATTTTCATGGTTGCCAAATGGGAACACATAAAAGAAATATTAAATCTTCCTATTGTGAACAGAAGTCAATGTAGTTTCAAACGTAAGTGTTCAGTCACAGTTCTCTAGATATTCTATTTTTTTTCAAATAATCTGCATCCCAGCCTACCTGTTGGAAAACTGACGTGTGCAGCACATTTTTTTAATCTCTCTTGTTCTTCAGGTGTCGCTAGTTGTCAACGTTGCAAGTGAGTGTGGGTATACAGATAGCCACTACAAGGCCTTACAACAGTTACAGAGAGACCTTGGCCCATATCATTTCAATGTGCTGGCATTCCCATGCAATCAGTTTGGGCAGCAAGAACCAGACACTAACAAAGAAATCGAGAGTTTTGCGCGAAAGACTTACGGTGCCTCCTTTCCTATGTTCAGCAAAATTACAGTCAGCGGAGCTGGTGCAATTCCTGCCTTCAAGTACTTAATTGGTGAGTAATCTGGAACATTGGAGGGTTGTTTCCCCAGTGTAGAATTCCTCTGACACAAAATACCATCCAACAGAAGAAATATATCTACGACTGTGTTCACAGAATCATAGTGCAGAATTGTCAGGCTCAAGGAGGTCAGAAGTCATGCAGTCCATCCTCCTGCACAAGGCAGTATTTCTCTCCGTGTCACCCCTGATGCCTTTGTCTAACCTTCTAAAAAGATCCTCAGGGATGAAGACACTACGATAACAAATGCCCTGTAAAAGCTAGTCTAATAAACCTCTACATGGAATACAGGTCTTGAAATATTCTCCTGTATGCATACAACACCTGATCTTCCTTTTTCCACTTTGCAGTCTCATAAGTGCTTCTCCTGTGATGTGACTGCTGCAGGTTTGATTTATAAGATTCATCTCGAGCTGTAGGATAAGTGGAAGCAAAGTGCCTACATAATTTACTTCAACAATGAAAAAGTGAAACCAGGCACTAAGAGATGTCCTTGAATACTCCCTTCTTCATTCCCTGCCAAGGACTGGGATAGCCATACTGTAGAGTTCCCCCAGTTCTAATCTGCAGTATAGCTGGCACTGAGACCTGAAGAAGTTTTGCTGCTTCTTAGCAGACACCTGACAAAATACACTGTGAAGCCGGATATTGTCTATCATCAAGGCACTCCTTTTCTTGCACTGAGCAAATGCTCTAAATAATATTTAAATGCTAAACTAAAATGTCAGTCTTTATCCAATGTGAAGGAAGTGTCTTCCAGCAATGATATATAATAAAGCCCAATATGGCATGCTATCACCTGAGCTGCATTCTGCAAGGACCATACCGCTGCTGCTTCTCTCCAGCATCACAGTGTTCTCCCACACACCACTGAATTTAAAGGAGTGTAGTTAGTATTATTTTTAACTACCCCAAGCATACCTCCTTCCAGGTGTCTGTCATGGATCCTTCCACTAGCCAAACTTCCCTTTAATCCTCTTCACATCCTTCCATTTCCGCTCAGCCCAGTGGGGTTGTTAGTGCAGACATGTCACACGAAACTTGCAGAACTTCTGTTTCCCTTTTGGTCCATGTGCAACTGGAGGCTGCTGGAGGCAGTATATTTATGCAGCATAATGACAAGATAGTGATCAGTGTAGGTCTGGCTCTGTCTTGATGATACTCTGAAATATCTTCTGATTCCTTATGAGATTTTGCCCAATGTATAATCAATGGAAAAAAGATGCTAATTTGCCTATAGCATCTGGACTTGTGCTATTAGTGGGACAAAGCTCCTGGTCTGATTGAAAATCCTGAAAATTTTTTTAGTCATGTAGCAGAATAGTAAAAGGATAAGAATGCAATTTATGTAAAATGAGTATGTGGTTGTGGAGGGAGAAACTGTAGTCGATGAGGATTAGGAGGAAACCTCCTGGAACAATTTACTTTGTTATTTCTTCATGTAGCATTTCTTGAAACCTTCTGAAGCACATGATACTGGGTGTTCTGCAGAAAAAATTCTGGATAAGCAAGCAAATAATCAGTCCTGGTACAGCTCTATCGTTAGGCCAAATTCCATTTTCCTATCAATGTTCAACTGTTTCAGATTTACCTGTATAGCACACACACACACACACATGCACCCACAATTTAACATCTATTATAATGCTTTCTCCTGTCTGTCTGTCTCAAGCTTCACTGTTTCCATAAGTCTCCAGGGGGCCACTATCTAGTTAAAGCTCCCTGTCTATCAGAAAATTAATCTTATTATTCAGTCTGAACTCCCTCTTAATTTTACATTCTTCCTTCCTCAGAGACAGTAATCATCAAATTGACATGAACAAATTTTAGGAATTGGCTAACGTGGTTTTCTTTTCTAAGTTTCCAATTTTTTTTTTGCCTGTAGATTCTACAGGAGAAGAACCAACCTGGAACTTCTGGAAATACCTGGTGGACCCCAATGGGAAAGTAGTAAAGGCCTGGGACTCTACTGTCTCTGTTGAAGAAATAAGACCTCATGTTACAGAACTTGTAAGGAAAATCATCCTGAAGAAGAAAGATGAATTATGATTTTCAAAAATTCCAGCATGTCAGTTGCCTCTTTAGTGAGAATTAGAGCTGGACTTTGTCTTTTCACATTCCAAAAGAGAGTATATGGGGATGGGAAATCATGACCAGTGGAATCTATATTCATCATCCTAAGAATGTAGAAAACAGCAAGTTGGCGTGGTCAAAATAATTTAGATTTTTTCTCCAACTGAATTCAATTTGACCTTTCTGGGAAAGAAAACTCATCAGCAATTGTTTCTTTCCCAACTCAAATTATTAATTGTTGGTGACACTATAGGAAGTCAGTTCATGTACCTGTAGGAAGAAGGCTCAGAATAATGAGAATTTCCTGATTGGGATCTCACTGACATCTACAATTCTGTTGTTATATTTTGATTGTGAACTGAATGAAAAAAATAAAGAGTAAAAAGTGCATGATTTAATTAAGGCATGTGCTAGGAAGACAGCCAAAATAGATACCTTCAAACCAGGCAAACTTACATAGATGTATGTCTTTCTAGTTACCAAGGCCAAATATATTTGATTTCCTCTGCCTAGAAAGTCAGTTAAGAAGGGCATGGGGAAAACACATCTATAAAACTTAAATTAAAAAAATGTGAAGACAAAGTCTCTGTAAAAATTCTCCAAAAGCTACGAGAAGAATTTCTGCATTGTTTCACACAATAAAGATGATCAGATGATATTTAAATAGCCATTTGAACGTCTGTAGGACCAGAGCCTATATGAAATAGCTGTTTCTTTCTTCTATTAGTATTTTGCCTTAGAGGAATTACTCTCACCTCATACAATTGATGTTAAATTTATTTTTCAATTTATAACGCCATCCAATTTTGCTGCATATACAGACAAACATTAGAGAATCAACATTTTTCCATGGAAATAATTTTTCAATGTTTAATCATTGCATAATGCTACCTTGTTTAATACCACGTTAATGTTACAAATGTTTAATGGCACGTTTTTCAAATGTAGCACTCGGGCATCTGCTCAGACTTCAGACTGCAGAACTTCTTAGCTCATACTAAAATAATAACACTAACAATTACAGCCTCATTGTTCTTTGACAGAAACCCTTTGAAAATCTTGTCAGCCAGAACTTTTCTTATCTCAACAAAAACAATGTACAGGTCCCCTGCTTTTAACCCCGGGATGCTGTAAGAAGAATCTAGTCATGTCCAATTGCAGTATTATTGACGAGTGAAAGCTGGGTTGTTTTTTTTTGCTTCATAATGATTTTTAAAGTAGCACAAACAATATTTGTCCATATAGTTGTCAGCGCCCAAGTGTACAAATAAGCCTTAACTGACCTGACCATAGTAAAAACTTTCTCTAACTCATCACTGCCATTATAGCTCTTCAGTATCCAAACAGGCTGTAGTTGAAATCGAAGGCAAGTATGGCATGCACTGGCTTGCAGAACAAGAGGGGAAGGAAGAATACTGAGGAACTATTGGAAATAAAAGGGTTGATCCTAGAGTACATTATAGTTCTTGTGCTTGAACAGCTGCTGTCTCCTGAAGTCTTGGACTCATTCTACAGAGTGGTCTAGGAATTAAGAGCTAGAGGTACTTGAGGATTTGCAGAAGGATCCTGAAAGGCAGCGATTGTACTGTACAAAACAAACTCTATTTGCCTGAAAGAAGCTGAGAGCGAGGTTTTCCAGTTTTTAGTAAAAAAAAAAAAGTGGAAGAGAGAATAAAAGGAAGAAGTAACAGAAGTACAGAGCACAAAGAGATCAAGTAAGAAGGGAGAAATGAGACGGAAATTAAAAGACAGTTTGCAGCCAAAGAATGTTGGGACAAACGGGGCGTGGAAATGTCCAGGTCACATTGATACTAACGAGTATGTTCCAAGCTATATCAGCTACTTCTCACTTGGAGTGTAACTTAAAAGTGCAGGAAATTGGTGCTTGTGGCAGTGAATATGCCTTTATTTTCCTCCTCTGATAGTGAGAAAAGTGAACTCTAAAGTCCATTCAGTCATTTAGTATATTCTTAGATGAATCACTGTAAGACAACATTTACTAAGGATATCACAGAGAAAGGAAAATCAGGCCCAGCTGATACTGTGCTGGGACAGAGAATCCAACTACTAGGAAAGGAGGTCTTCTATTACTCTATAGATTGCTTCTCTTTTCTCTGTCGATACTAATGCAACACCCCGGCATGCTGTTAGCAAGTGCTACAGGGCTTAAAATTTTCTCCTTAGAAGATATGTTTCTATTTTATAACTGAATCCTAAGTGAGCACAGACCATACTTTGAAAGACATTTTAAGACCTCTCTATTTCAATTTTGGGTGTCCAGCTTCAAACAGAACTCTGGATTTACATAGATATGACCTTGCATTCTCTATTAAACAAATTCTAGAAGTCTGAAGAGACATAATGGCAATGATCAGTTGGAAAGGGTTCATACTATATGGACAAATATTGTTTGTGCTGCTTTTAAAGGCATTACAAAGCACAAAAAAGCTTTCACTCGTCAATAGTACTGCAATTGGACATGACTAGATTCTTCTTACAGCATCCCAGGGTTAAGAGCAAGGGACCTGCACATTGTGTTTTTGTTGAGATAAAAAGAGTGCTGGCTGACAAGATTTTCAAAGGGTTTCTGTCAAAGAACAATGAGGCTGTAATTGTTAGTGTTATTATTTTAGTATGAGCTAAGAAGTTCTGCAGTCTGAAGTCTGAGCAGATGCCTGAGTGCTATGAATAACTTAATAGTGATGACTGTTATAGTTGGTATTTTTACCAGTTTGGCAATTTAAAGGGAAATAAGGTAAGTATTACATATGCAAGCTTTGAAACAACAACAAATTTGAACAGGCACATGATTTTAAGCACATAACTACTCTCTGTCTCTGAATTTAACAGAAGCATTTTCATGATTAATAATGCACGTGGCATCTATTCCATCTCTTGTTGCACTGGCATCAGTTTGTAGAAAAAATGCTTTGGTCTTTTAATCAAAATTACAGAGTAGAAGTAAATATTCTTGGTTGTAGATTAATTCATATCTAGTCATGCTATAAGTACTTCATGACTTCCTGCTCAGAAAATTGCAAAGCAAATTGCACTGGGTTGAATTTTTCTGTTGAGACTATATAGAGGCCATGCAGAGACCAGAAATTACTTTTTTGGCTCATGAGTTCCAACACTGTTTTAATCTGACAGAGATCTTCCCTACAGCAAGTCCCAAAAAGTGTAAAACAGCTCTGAATATATAGCATGAGACTATTTTCTTTGCAGCTTGTCTGCTTTGCAGAGAAAATTTTAGTGTGCATTAACAGATGAGCACATACATGCACAGAGAGTTATTATCTTGACGATGTAAGACTTGATCTCTTACAGTTTGCAACTTTGAAGGTGTAAACTCTTGGCATGTTGATTTAAACACTAAACTAAGCACTTAGACACATGATTATATGGAGTCGTGTGCCCCCTGCAGCATGTCAGAGGGAAAAGAAATAATTTTAAAGCCTAATTATAAGTTTAAAACTAGACAGGACACTCTTAATCTTCCAAAATTTTGTCTCATAAAGAATATAAAATCAGACCTACATATATACAAAGCTCTGTTTTGAAATGGAACATGCTACATTGAAATAGCGCAATTGAATGGAGCTATAGAGAGGGGTTTAACCCTCCCTTTTTTGGCATTGTAACAAGAACAAAACCAAATAGCTCTGGTATTTTAGTTATATTCTAGGGACATTTCACTCAAGTTTCTATCGTGACTCAGACACAATTTCTCTCTGCTGGATGATGCCCATTTTATGATTTCAAACACATCAGCATCTGGTTCAATAAATAGCTGACCACAGCCAGTCAGAAGACTGGACATCCCTTTGATTAAGCAAAACATTTTATGCTACCTTCAATTATTGGATTAACCAAATAGGTCCTATACATGTGTAAATTTATACTGTAGCTACTTGGAGAGACAAATGAAATTTAACAAGCTTACCCCTCACTCATTCACAGAAAGAGCTGAGTAAGCAGAGAAATCAGGTGTTCTCTGTGATCAAGAGATTAAGAGATTGTGGAGTAAAAACATCACTGACACAACACAAAGGAGTTTACATCCCTTCGATGCATGAGATACTGAAAGCACCAAGACATTTGAGAACTACTTCTGAACCATATTAAAGTTCCATAGCAGAGATATACACAGAGCAGAAGGAAATGATTCTATGAAATAACCGAGCTGTACCTGAACATCATCACAGAGCTGACTCTGTGATCTAATGCTACACATCCAACTCGTCTACCTAGCCAGCTCACAAACATAGCGATGCCCACAATATAGGATGAGAAATAACACAACTCAGCTACATCTTTTATGCCAACTCTGCAGCAGCCAGGCATAGGCATCAGTGGGGGCCCATCTAGTAATAACGGCTGGTCTTTTCCAGCTGTCTCTACACAGAAGCTGAAGTCAGCCCCAAGTAACTTCCCATTCTTAGCCCAGAAAACCTGATCCAAGCTGTCAATCTTACAGGCCTAAAAGATAAGGCATGCTGGTTTATCTCAAAGCATTGCATAATACCTGCTCAACAAGAAGATCTTCTAAACTGATTCCCGAAAATGAGAACAGTTGAAGGACCATTGCATTTTAAGTAAACAGACTTGTATTCTGGAAGGGAAGCACAGACATGAAAATTTTTGAGGCGATTCTGCTCACCTAGATTCTTTTCACCCACTCAAACAGAAATGACAGCATCCAGAGAGCCAGGAACAGATTATTTCTTAAGCACTAATTGACGGAACAATGATAGTAAAAGGAAATAATAGTATTCTAGAACAATAGAAAAGACTGAAGTACAATTACTTGAAGAACAAACTTCTGTAACACCTGATCTATAAATGCAGTTCTGTGGAACACTTCCCCATCAGACAGAAATTACTGAAATCCTAGCCTCAGGGAGCTGTAGCTTTAGTTTCCTTAAATGAAAGATACAGTGAGAAAGCTGTTACTGTATTATATAAAATAGTCCTCTCTCTTTTTGTACCACTTTCCCTAAAGGCATTGCTGTTTCATCATAATTAAGCGTTTTCATCTGAATTATATGAACAACCATTATATTTTTATTTAGCAAGCAAGTAAATCTGACAATGATAAATAAAGAACAGCTGTAGAGGCAAATGTCCATAACCCACAGATTGTTCATCCATCCTTTAAAAAAAGGGCACAATAGTCAAACTGTTCTTGTAAGAGCTTGCTGAATTCCCAGTTTAAATCACAAATCAGCTTCTCTAGCCTTTAATTAGAGTCACACTGCTTATTCTGATTTGTCATTAGTTATATATTCAAAATACTAGTTATTTTATTAGTGGTACTTTACTGTCCTCTGAAGAGACCACTAATCACTAGAGGTAGGTAGGGAAATGTTCTTGTCATATAAACATTTTACATTTGAAGTCTCCTCTTCCAAATCTGGACAAAGTATACATATTTTAAGTTTGGTTAAACTGAAATATTTTGTTTGGATACAATTGATGAGAAATTGATTTCAAAGTTGATATTCAAATTTTCAAACTTAAAAAATATAAATAAAATATTAAAAGTTAAAATAATTTCAAACCAAGCAATAGGCTCTAAATGCCAATATAGAAAGCTTTGATGATTTTAAAACTTAAAAACTGATACTGTGAATTTTGTCAAAAGAGATATTTTTCCACAAGTTTCAGCTTACAGAACAGTTTGGTTAAAAAATTTGACAATTCCTAATAAGAAAATGTCCTTTTGCAAGTCTTGCTAACTTCAGAGGCTGCCAATCTATTCTGCACATAGCTATACTGAACTTAATAGGAATCTATCATTGAGTAAAACTACAAGATCAAGTCTCTGAATTACATGAATCATGTAGTATGGAATACCGGGAACTGCAGACACCACTTCTAGCTGTTAACTGCATGCACAGTAAACGTGTTTGTCAGGCCCAAGATTAAGAAACTGGTAACCAAGAATTCATTGAAAGAATTACAGAAAACGAAAATATTTCAAAGAACTGACTTAAAAATTCATGTAATGTGATTAATCCATGCAATAAACATGTAATTAATATAATTTTAACAACTTAAATAGAAAAAAGCACATAATACAGATTTGGTTTTTAAGATTCAAGAACTGAAGAGAACACTAATAGACAGCCAGCTGATTAGGGATAAACCTTTCCCAAGTTTCAGGTGTTAAGTTATATGCAATGAAAAAGTATCATTGCATGTGCAGATGGGAAGTTCAGGGTAAATGATTTCAACGCCAGAGGAAGATCACAGAGCAGAGGCATTCTGTTGTTATCGATTACTAATAAAAAGCTGTATTACTGCAAGTATGGCAAGTAAATGTATCATTTGTGATGATATCTATCAGGAAATTTCTCTGCCCTGTGACTACTTCATCTGGTCTGATTTAGTTCTCTGTCAGTTTTCCCTCTCAATTTTAAAAGTTCATTGCTTTTCTACCCTTTCACCTCTCACAATTTTTTTTTTATTCTTTTCCTGATGTCTCTTTCTACCATAACTTAAGTTGAAAGCCTCACTCTACAAAATATGACTATTAAAATGTATTCTTAAAACATCTCTTAGTAGGTAAAAACACAATAGATGAAAGGAGGAAAAGGGGTCCAATGGAAGGTGTAATAATTTGAAGCCATTTCTATTTTCTCTTTCTTCTGGTTTGGTTCATAATCAGTGTTGATTTTCTCCCTTTCTCTATTAACAGTAGGACAACAGAGGATAAAAGAGATTTTTGAGATGCTTCTGTTGGCAATGTTTTGAAGGGGGAGTCCTGTCTTCATACAGGATGGAAGAGGATCATTCTAGCTTGGTTCCAGGAGTAGTGCTAACTAGATTTTAGTACAATGGGCTACTCTTACTTGGTGGAATCATTCTGACTTGGCTCTCAAAGAATGCTCTGGCCATGCTTTTATGCCATAAAAGTCAGGAGTTGAGCCTCACACTCCACCTCTGTTTCCGCTAGAAAAAACATTCCACTGATGTAGCTGAAATTCAGTTGGCCAGCATCAAGGTAAAAAAAACTTCTTGTGAGTCTGTCCTAAGATATGCTCTTCCTTAAGTTCTGAACCGGATACACGAGCTCTGTAACTGCTACCAATGACAATATCAATGAACATAAACAACCTGAGTTTACTGTGCATTCCAATCTTACAGTAAATACTTGTCTCTGTTTATTTTACATCCTTCAAAACATCATTTCTAAGCACTTCAATATTTATTGAAAATACCCCTGAAGAATGTTTGAAATAATATCTGCTAGGCTGAAATGCACCTGGTCCTTCCAAAGAAGCTATACTCTGAACTCCTTGTTGGAGATTTGATGCTCTGCCATGTTTGCCAAAGACACACATAATTTTCTTATTCCTTCCGAAAGCATATTCACATGTACTGCATGTGAAAAAGCTGCTGCAGAGTTCTGTGTCATATGATGTCCAGACCAGGTATTACCAATGTTGGACTTAGCTTCTTGCATTCTAAATGTCTCCTTTCTGATACTAAGCATGTGAATTAATCACTTTATAATCTCATTTTCCTCTCACTTAATAGACTTGATAATACTACACAAAATATTTGTAAGTTAATTAATGAGAGCATGAAATAACACCCTACATGGAGGCTGGTGCTCAAAAAATGCAATATAATATGAGTAGAAGTCGTAAATCCAGAAACAAAGCTGTATATTAGCAATAGCTACATAGGTGGGCCGGAAGGGCCGAGAGTCTAGCATCTATAAAGATTTGCTCTTTTTTGTGTATTACATTACTAACAGCCATTATAAACTCACTTTCTTGCAGCTCTCCATCAGCTTGAATGGCAGAAATGCAGTAAATCTGTTCTCAGGAACCAAAATCATCTTGAGCCACAGCAACTGGGGAATAATGAAGTAAAATACAGTTGAAAAAAGAGATAGTTGTGCTTCTAGCACCTCATTATCAATATAGTTTGGTTAGCAACCTTAGTTCATATATTTTGGTAGCTTCCAAAATAAGTTTAAAAAACCTCAATATATACACAAACTCATAATTAGAATTCCACTTACTGATCCCCTTTCCTGTTTGCATTAATTACCTGTTGTGAATAGGATGATGTCTCTGGGACTAGATGGTGACTCATCAAAAAATGACTTCATGGTGGAGGACTGACGTTGTTACCACTATTCTAAATAAATTTCATCCCTTTATTTATGAGCTGAATGGTTTATTTTCTAAAAGGCAGAGACTGGCGGCAGTAAAACATACATTATTTCCAGAAAAGTAATGAACGTTCAGCACTCTCCTAACCATCAGGCCGGGTTCGCTTTTGGCACAGGCTTGCAGCAGTGAACTAGTACACTTGTTATGTCTCTTCCTTTTACATTCTCACGTGGAAGATGACTACTTTTAAAGTTATCATAATAATTGGTGCAAGACTTAAATACAAGCAATAAAATTACACTGCCTTATTTTGAAAGCCCACAAAGTTCTTTAACACTTAAAGGCATATACTTCCATACTGCTGCTATGATTTCTTTCACATTCTGCCCCAAAACCTGGAGAATTTCCAGAGATAAGGGCTACTTTTGTAGTGTAGTTAGGCATTCAAAATTACTCCACCTGAGAGATAAGTGGAAAGCCATAAAGTTAGGGGGATAACCATTTATATTTGGCCTTATATAGGATTCTATTTTTAATTGTTTATACAACCACAATTCTTGCATGTCCTTTTTTTTAAAAAAAAAAACCGAGAAGTTCTCAGATCTTCTGAGAACAAATTGCAATAATATAAAAACATTACAAATTTCCTATAGGCATTATTCTGAAGCAGAAATTAGATTAGAATTTAGAGTGGGAGCTTCTGATATAAAAATGTCTAGTGTGACCAGAATTCTGAATTTTAGACCTATAATTAGATAAAAATTCGAATTTCCTTTCGAATAGGGAGATCAGTGCTTGTGTCTCAGACTGAACCTTTCGAATATGACATTTAAAATGCAATTCAATTATAAAATAGCAACCAGTGAAGAAAATAAAAACAAAACTGAAATTCCACCCTCTTTTATTCTCATTTTGTACTAAAGTCAACAGTAAAAAAAAGCATGCAGAATCACTCGAACTGCATGATTTCATCACATTCATATAGTGCACTCACAGCTAACAGTTATTGCACTAGCTCTCAAGCAAAGACGTTTCATGTCATATATATGTTTACAAAGCTGATATATGCATAGCGGAAACATTTCCCAATAACTAAACCAGCTAATTTGGAAAAACATCTGTGTGCTGCTTTAGAGAACTTGTTAATATGAAGTGAACCAACACGGACTGCTAGTAAACATCCGTGATCAAAAGTGATATGGTGACGTCAGTTTTTTTTGTAACCTTTTTCCATTGACTATCTGACTTAATTGGCTATACACAACTCCCTTCATAGACTCTGGCTTTTATGACTCAATCCAGAATTCACAGCTCAAGACAAGTCTCTCAGTCCTATCCTCACCTGAGGATTCCTTGTTCTTTACAATTCAGATTATGCAATTATTTTTTGACACCAACCAGGCCTTGGCTGCCTTGCCTTCACAAATTTACACTTTTTGGACAGTTATTCCATGAACAATTAAAAAAACTTGACTCTCAGTCCAGTAGGATGGATTCTTACTTATGCTAATAGAAAAGCAATTTCTTAGCAGATCATTTCATTAACCTTCAAATCCATCCCCAGTTATGGCAAATAAAATACAAAAAGCCCCAACCCAAACAGTTGTCCTTTTTAATTTTAGAACACAGCTTTTTCAATTTTTTTTGAGAAATGGTATGTGCCTTATTATAGATTTATTCCATACTGAATTGTAATGAAGTTCGAAACATGAGTATTTTTAGGGAGATGAAAAACAAAAAGCATGTTTGTTACTGATGCAGGAACTATAGTAATAATAAGGAACAGTAAAGTGGAACATTTTTAGTCAAGGATGATAATGAGCGTATTCTGTTCCTGAGACTCATAAAAATCTCACAGCATCAAGAAAAAGGGCTTGATATTGATCTTGTAGATGAAGCAACTAAGCATGTGGGTGACACCATTTTCCCAAAAGCATTTAACAAGTGAGTGAAAAGCAAAGAACAGAACTTAATCTTCTGCTTCCAAGTTTGTACAGATGTATCTATCACCTTTAGTTAATCAAACAAGAGAAAGCAAGTTATGTCATGTAAAAGCTGATTGATTTGGAAGCAGTTAAGGTGACAAATAAAAGGCAAAAGACAAATGAAGTAATTACATTCCCTTCCCTAAGACAAGCAGCAATGCTACTGTAAATTAAGATAATTTATCTTCATTCTCCTTTGACTACTTCTGTTGAGATGTTCGTCATGTCTGTGACAGTGAGCTGCACTGATACGTTCCACTTCAGCAGCAAGACAGAAACAATTCCTGTCAAAATCCCTGGTGCAAATTCCAGGTACGGAAGAACGATGAATATCATAGGTTTCATTAGGGGTGTATCGGCTTAGTCTTGGCTGGAAGAAAAACTACATCTGATAGCATATTAGTGAACGCACTAAACCATATCTTACTCCTTGCTAATGGATAACACATCTTCTGTGATGACTAACTCCAATAAAAGAGTTACAAAGATATGCCATTTTCAGGCTTTGGACCTTTCCCCGACTATTCACCTTCTCACTTCGTCTGGAACAGAAGTGTTTATGTGTCTTTTTTCCTCAAGTTAAAAAACACTTCCTGCAAAAAA
Source organism: Chroicocephalus ridibundus (assembly GCF_963924245.1). NCBI lineage: Eukaryota > Metazoa > Chordata > Aves > Charadriiformes > Laridae > Chroicocephalus > Chroicocephalus ridibundus. The sequence continues at coordinate 7,151,784 of NC_086291.1, read as the reverse complement.
ACTGGTGGTATGTATTGCTAAGATTTTTTAATTCCAGGAAAATAGACAAGACTTTATGTGGAAGATCCCTATCCCTTTGATATCTCAGGCTGGCCAGGAAAGAATATGGGCAACTAAGGGCAGAGCTGTATGTTGGAATTTGGCACTTGCTCAATCAACTTTTCCCAGGTGCTGACCAAAATGGATGCCAAAAGAGATTGCTGATAAAATTTAATACGTATTCTGTTGAAAAGCCAACTTCTTGTCTATTCTTGAGCCGTACATCTGCCATAGTTGAGATGTATGAAATAGACAATAAGGAATGAAATAAGGGAGCATAAGATACAAAATAAAAGCACTGTGTGAAGGAAGACATTAGAGATCGTATGTCTCCACAAGAAGTGGAGAAAAGTAGAAAGAAGTACTTTACCCAGGAGCAAGTAGAGAAATTCCCCTGCAAGTTTCAGACAGCTTCTCTGTCAAATCTTTTCTTCTTAGACTGAGAGGAAGTCACTTTGATCAGTGCTGGAGAAAAGTTGATAAACTGGACTACCAGCCTGTTTGTACTCTGTGTGGCTACACTAGACTTACTGAGGGAAAAAATATTCTCTTCCAACTGTAGAGACTGGACACAGATCCCAGAAGCAAAACATTTAAGAGGTGGGAAAAAACCTACCAAAAACCAAAAAAAACCCCACCAACCCACGAATAAGACTGATGGTGAAATGTTCAAGGACATCACTTGAAGATGACAAGCAGAAGACACCAGGCAGCCAAAGATTCCAAGGAGTCCCTAGATCCCCAGAGGACCTCTGACAGATGTGCAAGACAGAAATCAGGGCTGGCATCTCATGCACACAATGCTTCTCGGTAAGTGGTGTTGTCTGGACTGTGGATGCTCATTTTAACCAGTGCCTTGAAAAATCTGACAAGGAAGCGCCAAACTAAAATTCTTGAAAACTGAAGTTTGATGTAACCTCAGAGCAGGATAGTATGAATGGTTCCTTCCAATGATCCTACCAACAGACCTCAGCCAAGACTTGGAGAAAATGAACTAAGGTGAGTTTTAAGCTTTTGGCACGACATCTTTGATCTCTATATACAAACATTCCCAAAAGAACCAAAATGGGAAGTGGTTCCCAGACAACTAGTGAGAGACTAAAACCAATTCATTTTGGAAGCATCTGATGTGACTGAATACATCATCTATGAAGCTCTAATATTTATTTACTGCTTAATCTGTGTCACCAATCTTTTTCTTTATTGATTTAGTGTGGTCAGGCAGCAAATATGAATCAAACTGGAGCAGCTTAAGAAGTTGTTACAGCTTATTAATTTTCTTCCCCAGAGAAAAGCACTCCATATGAAGGCATGTGAGCATTCCTCATCCAAACCAACACAAAGCCACCTGACATTTTAAAAAGCCTTCTTCAGTATTTGAATTAAGAAGACAAGCTGTGTACTGATGCAGTGCTGAAGCATGCTCAGGCTGTTCTAGCAACTATTTTAAGTGGACAGTAATATCTAGAAGATGGTTAGGATGAACAGATATAATAGATCTTATCACTTCATCCAATTTCTAAGAGAACATCTGACTGCTGAACTAAGATTAACACAGATCAAATGAGTCATTCATCTGAGATGTAACTGGTGACCATTTCACCAATGCAGGACTGATGAGGTGGAGACCCGACCAATAGCTCACCTGGCCCAGCTTCGAAAGGCCTAACCTATCACTAAGAGTAATTCCATCCACTACAGACTGTGGTAATCAGGTGCTCTGACAATAAGCGACACATAGGATTAAGAGATAACAATCACATGCCTCAGTTGCATTTTAGTAACTATTGTGTAAATGTAATTGAGTTGAAAGACCTGTAGTGTCTCAAAGACATACAAAACCATTTAGGCACTAGTTATTATTAGTAGCCTATATTTGTTTAATGTTATGAACCATCTTATCAAATCACAGGCCATGTTAGGTGTTCATAATAAGAATATACTTTTTACCTTTCCTTTGGTTTATCAGCTCACGTTGGACAACTGCTCCTTGTCTCTGCTGCTGAAGAGAAAAGGGATTTGAAACTGAATAAGGCTTTCTAACTTCAGACAAAGGCAGAAAGGCAATGGAAACTGATTCTCTTTACAGCATTTCCAAATCAAGTAGTGTTCCAAAGATGGAAAACAAACTCACATTCAGCACTAGAAAAGAGGAATAAAAATGAGCTTTTGCATCTAGAAAATAAAACTAAAGCTCTGTCAAGAAAACAGCTGTTAAGAAAGGCATGTCATTGTTTGTGACTAACACAACAAGTCAGGAGTGAAACGTCCAAATTCCCATCTTCCTGTAAATACATGTAATACACAAACAAAGAAGAAATACACTATGTGACTTCTTCCCCATCAAATTTAGAGCACTGCCATCAATAACAAGGTTGGACTGACACTTCTATTATGATTCTGATTGCTTATGTAAGTTTGCAGTATCTTGAATTTTTTTTTAAATTAGAACACTTTAAAAATGCATTTTTAAATGCAGAGGGAAAATGCATTCTAGATGTCAGCCAAGTGAGATACAAAAAAAGTCCCATTTCCAAGGTTAGTAATAATGTTTTTGCATGTTAGTAAAATGTTGTTGTAGTAATTAGAAGCAATACTTTGAGCTTCTCTGTAATTTACTGCTCAAGGATCTCATGCATTTTACAAATAATAAGTATGACTCCTCAGCTTTCCTACCAGAAGAAAAACTATTGAGACGTGCAATGGATCTGTGCCTCTGTATTCAGGTGTGAGAGACAGGTATGTAACAAAATATTATATCTGCAAAATAGAAAAATATTCCGTGTCCTCATCTCACAGGGCACTGAAAAAATGAATTAATATCTGTGAAGCAGTCATAGCTATTACCAATAAACACAGCTGAAATAATTCTGTATTTACAGTAGGTACGGTTAACATGCAGTAGATAAACTTTTGACCATGCATTAGAAAAGAGTAAGAAAATAAAATCCTTAAAAACTCCATTGCCAAATGAGATGGAATCTCTAAAAGATAGTGTGCGATCATATTATTAGCTGTAAGTCTGGCATTTCTAAACTCTGAGTAACCCAGTATTCTTTGAATGTAATTTTGTAAATGTAATTTCTTCTGTGTGAAAACAAATAGAGAAAACAAGAGTGGAATTTCATATTGACAACCACGAGTCATCTGAAATACTTCAGACTATCATACAGAACTTTGCCACATGGATTAATGAAATAAATAACAGTCATTGTTTGACATCATATATGTGAAAGAGAACTAAATGAAGTGTACATTTTCCCACAGCTCCCATCTCTTCATCCTGTTGTCTTTAATTACCAAATCCCAGCCCCTGATCCTTACGTTTATCATTCCAGTTCGAGTTTCCTACCCCAAAGTGGTTCAGAGCCCAAACCTTTGGCCGTAACATCTTCTTTCACTCAATTTCTGTCTTATCAGGTAAGCTGTTACTCCTCCACTTCAGCCTTCAGACCTCTGTTCCATTTCTTTGTTTTCAGCTCCCTTCCATCAGCCCTTCCGCTGGTGTCCCTGTTTCTCTTTTTGGACTTCTCAGTCACAGTCTCCCCTCCATTCTAGCCTCACAACATACCCTTAAATTAAACTAAAAAAACCCAACAGTTAGCAGGAGACAGAAACGCAGGATAGAAAACTTCAGTCACAATAATAAAGCTTGGTAAGTTAAGAAGGGGTTGTAAACAGACTCTCTGTAAAAAGCCTCTCTCTTGCTGCCGAACTTTAAAATGGTTCCCCCTACACCCAAAACATAAAGACAGTTGTGTGGGAGGGTTAAAGAAGGAAGAGCTATTGCTGCTATTAATATCTGAATCTCTTTGAATTATAAACTAGAATGAAAATTCTCTATGATAGCCAAGTGAGAGAAATGACTTTCAGCCAAGGTGCACAAAAATATGTAAAAAATATTGATATAATTGTATAACAAATCAGCATTTGATTTTTAAAATCTAAATTTTTGGCCTAAGAGGTTGAACAAAATGAAGAAAATTAACAAGCCTCAATTCAAGTTTACAGTGAAAATGGTGGGAAGAAGTTTTATTGTAGTATTTGTTCACTGATATCTAGAAGTCAATGCTTCGTACCTGTTTTCTTAAGGTCTTTTTCTTTAATCTTCAGTTTCAGACAGGGTAAATTCAAACTGTGACAGAAAGTGACAATTTGATGCTGAATGAACTTACATGTTTTACAAGTGCTGTCTCTGATGGATATCTTGCTTAAATGGTCTGAAATAACTGGCCCATCATTTCTAACTTCCTTGCAATTGACGAACTCAGTTTCAGAATTATCCCTGTAATCATCCCCTCCAGGCAGAAACTACATACCTTTAAAATTTGTATCCTCTACAAGTAGATATTGCATTACAACGTATAATTGTATCTCTAAAATTACAAATAAATATATTTTACAAGCAGGGTAAATAAAAGCAAAGGTAAATAATTAAGCCGGTATCACATTGCAAATTTTTGGTAAGTAAAGGAGCATGCCTCTTCTGTGCCTAAAGCTCAGTTGAGTAAAAACAATTTTCCCCTCTGAAAAGGAAAAAGAAATTAAAACTATTCCACAAAGACGAACTGCACAAGACTATTGTTGGAAACTATATTATCCATCTTACTATTCTATTTCTAGATACATAAAAGTGTAAAATTTGCTCGTGAGCCATTATTCTGAAATATTTACCAATAACAGCATATAAAAAACTGTAGATACTGAGACCATAACACATAGGAACACAAACTACTTATCAGAGCTCCAGCCTCACCTCAAAATTACCAGTGTCTACACTTAAAATAAACCTTCCTACTTCACTTTGTTTCACTGATTCTCCTTCTTCCTTTAAATTTTGACTGAAACCTCTTCCTGATGCTCAAAATTACTTTCCCTTTCTTCATTATTTAGCTCTGTAGAACAAAGAAGAGACAGTATAAAGGCAAAATCTATACTATATATTGACTGGGGGAATTAAATTAAAGAATAATGTGTATGAAAGAGAGTTAAAATTACTAGAAAAATTGGTAGGCTTTAGAGTGACATGAAAAAATCATAACAATGCTTTATACTTGTGTTCACTTTCACAGAGAGGATCTCAAAACACAAACACTTTTGCAAACAAGTGTCAGAACTCCATCATTATCTACAGTTAAACTGAAGCACACACTGGGAAAGCAATTTGCTTACAGCTGTACACCAGCTGAATTGAGAGCAGAACCCAAGATGTATCATATCCTCTTGACAGGTTTCAGTCCTTCAATAATGCACAAGAGTCAAATAACACCGTACCAAAGCAGATACTCCTCCTTATAATGCTCCTGCCATCAGTCCTTCTTTTTCAAGTCCTCTGAGTGACAGCATCTCACTGTACTGCAAGTATGCACCCCTTAAACTTCTGTTCGCGTTTCAGTTTCGAACCTTATGGTGTCATCTGCCTTCCTGAAGCGCCTACTACTCACGTGTGATAAAACATGTCAGTACTCACCCTGATCTCAGTTTGAGCTGTTACTCCTAATCAGGGCTAGTTACACCATCTTGGCATGACAATTTTGTTTAATTGTGTAATTTGCCACCAGAATACTTTTGTAGGTAATTTATGCAGCTGTTTGCCTATTAATAATTAGATTATGCTCTTAAGGAAAATAATTCCATGTAGGTCTGACTGATGCTGATCCAGGCAACTCTAATGGTAGTTCGTAATTAATTTTACGTTTCTTAGAAGCTTGGCTGGTAAAAATGTGTCCCACAGCTGTTAGTATGAAGTTTGTTCTCAGCTCTTAAGTAGTGGTCAATGCAGAGGTACAATTCACTTTGTCTCCAAACCGAATGGCTGAATCAGAAGGTTTAGCTTCTTCCTCAAGTCCCCTTTGCTCTAAGTTGCATTCAGTCACAGGAACTCTAAATTTGCTGGAGAATTAAACCAGCCCAGTTCTGCCGGCCAGTATGTTGTGGTGTAAGCATAATTAAATAAGAGACTGAATGCTTTTCACATTAATTGTAGTTTCGATTAAGATTACTATTAATGATTACAAGAATTGCTTCTGTTCTAATTATTGCATAGCATAATATGCAATATGCATATTATATGCATATTGCATATGTATATTTACCTTTATGACTTAATTGGGAAGGCTTGAAAACAGTTATAACAAATAGAAAGCCAAAGATGCAGTTCCATGGCACCAAGTACTTTGAAAAGGGGCTTTAAGTACAGCCAAAACAATCTCTTGGAAGCCAATATGAGTACCAGTAAGTCAAAGATTTGCACAAGAGTCTGGGTTGCAGGCATCTGAGAAAGCTGGCAGGTTTTACCAGACCTTAGATAGAGTTTCACTGCAGAAGAGACTCATATTCACAAGGATGATAGTTCAGCACTTGGAGAACAGAAGTATCCTGCTTTGGATACAGTTCTGAAAGCTGCTTCTGAATTACCTAGATAGTTTTTTACTTACACTTGTGCTGCAAAGGTCTTTGATCTGTGTTTGTTTTCTTGAAACCTGAATGACCTCATTATTAAGTTGAAACACTCTCCTTACTCAGCAGAGAGAAGTGTTGCAGGCATCTGTGTAGTAACTTAAATTGATACTGGCAATAAGGGGGAGAGAGAGAGGGCAACGTATTTTATGAGGTCCAAACCACCATCTCTTACTGGAAGAAGATGTCTGTGTTTTGTAATTGGAATGGGAAAACAAGGACTATGCACACAATCCACTGGTCAGTGAAGAGCCTCCCACTCCCACTTTGAGTCCTGTTCCTGAATGTCTCATCAAAAGAGAATGTGGCTTTTTTTATTTCAATCCTCCAGTAATTACATAGTTAATTCAGTCACTCAGGTACATAACTCAAAGTTCATTTCTAATGTTTCATATAAATCATTCCAAATAATTGGAACAACAGAGTGTGCTAATTATTATCACTCAAGAATCATGGCAAGTACAAATTAATTGCATGATATAAATGAGCTTACTGATTGATAAAAAAAAAAAAAGATTTCACCACTTCATAACACTTCAGCCTTCTTTGAAGGCAAACTTCATTAGGTTTGGAGAAAGAATCCACTTCAACTCCAACTCTGATCTGCCATATACTCAGTAAGTGTGAGTGAAAGATTGGGTAAGACTGAGCATAAAAATGTGATAAGTAATTTTATTTGTTCCAAACAAGTGTAGTAATATTTCCGAGTAGAAAATTGTTCTGAGTTCTGAATAATAAGAGAAAAATCTCCAAAGGTAAAATAACAATATGAAATACAAACATAACTGAGATTATTCTACATTCCTAAACATCTCTTGAACACTTAATTTAGGAACACTCAGATGAAAAGGTGAATTGAACGACTCCTGGAGTTGATTCTCTGATAAATTTCTTTTTGCCATGATTGTTGCCTGGTATGAACAGAACCTCAATAGAAATAGACACAGAAAGGTTAAGATGGGGGGAAAAAATGCTGGGGGATAAAGAGTCAGAAAGAAATATGATGATGGGAATTCAGGTTTTGGAAGAAAACAGCTATTAGCAATATAACAAGGCCCATACCTATTAGACTAGAAGTAGACATTCCTCCATCCTGTGATCTTGTAGGACTTGCATGAGGTCTCCCTTTTACACACAGTATTGAGAACCTCACAAAGTCTTGAATCAGTCCCCAAAACCATGACATTTAGCACTGTATTTGGGTTGTTGCTTTTTTTTTCTTTTCTTGCATGTCTTCTGCTTAAACCTAACTTAATTAGAGAACAAGGTCTATACAGCTATGCTGTCTGTGGGTCTGTCAATCCTTCAGTAACAGATTTTGAATACACTGCTTGGTTTCAACCACGTCACATGTTGATTAGCTGACTGATGGATACATCTGGCCAACCAACTGATGACTTTTGAGCTGAGATTCACCCATCTTTCCCTCACTAGAGACTCTTTCCTCAATCACAGAATCACAGTCCCCAGTGTTAGAAAGCCTTTGAAAGACTAAGCTACTGTATTAAAATGAAACTCGCTCTGAATCAAATGACACAGAGGGATTGGTCTCTAAAAGAGACCTCAAGTATCACAAGAGTCGTGATTAAATCCTAACATGTAGTGACACTATTAACATAACTGATATAAAAAGGCTGCCTTCTGGTTCTTGGTAACCGTTTTCCTGTACCTATTCTGAATAAATTAATCCTCAATTTTATCATAAAACAATTGATCTGATTATATCTGATTTCATCTGAACAACACAGGTGATGAAATTACGACTCTCATAAAACCTCATAGTAATCTGGCCTTTTTTTTTGTTAATGTTCAATAGCCATTGATTCCTCCTGGTCTCCCAGGAGTTTTTGCTCCAGCCACGTCATTGTCATTCATCATCTCACTTTGTGTAGTGTAAACATCAAGTGTTAAGCCTGGTTTTGAGGTCCCTAAAGTCAAACTCTCAAATTGCTCAACCTTAAGGCACCCAACAGTTGAATAATTTGATTCTTCCCTGGGTATTCACGTATACATCTAAGTATCAGGAAGACAAATCTGTAATTCAGCAGACAGAGTCTGACTGAATTTCTGCATTAATTTCAATTGGTACTAAGTCAGGGTTGATTTCACAAAATAAAATCAGCCAAGCATCTGAAGAATACTTATACTTTTTAGCAAGTACAGCCAAACCCCCTCATGGTAGGGGGACTGTATGTAGTATGGAAGATATCAGTGTCAGGGGTGTAGGTGACCGCTAAAGGCTCTGACCAGCATCACCTGGGTCCTCACCACACCCACACCCTCTGCTCATTGGTCCAGAAGCCACATTTAAGCTCCTGCCAGGGCAGCCTGCCCTTCTCTAAACTATGCCAGAGGTATGCTTGTGCTCAGTCCTGTCTCCTGCTGGCCTGGATTGCTTGCTGGTCCTCCTGGATGAATTTAGACCTGTGCTGTAGGCAACTTGCCTCCTGTCCTGTTGCCTGATGGACCCTAGACTTGACTCAGTATCTTAACTTGCCTGGGACTGCTGATAGCGCCTGTCGCTGTCACCAGCCTGGTAATGTTCAGATCCTGCAGGACTGCACCCTGGTCGGTGAGGACACTGCCCTTCCCTAAGCTGCCATCATTCCTGGCTCTTGCTGTTGCCTGACAGTCAGCTAGAAGACATGAAACTCCCACTTGTCTGGAGTTCATCTCAAGGGAAGACCTGAAATTGAAATGCAAAGTGTTAGTTGAATTAATGGAGTCTTATTAATTCAAATCAAGCTCTATCAATATCACATGACTTCCCTTTTCTCTCTAAAACCTGAACTTTTCCTTGAGGAGGTCACCTGTGTGGCAAAGCGCTTGGTCCAGGCTCTCTTGTAATGTAGAGAGGAGACTGACTGAGGACCAGGTTCTTGGAGGGGGCAGCACCATTGCTCTCCCGGAGGCTTTTTATTATCCTTCTTTCCATGAGCCAAGTCACATGTAGAGGTGCATAGGGCATGCATGTGTGTTATCCTGAGGTGAGATATCTACCCATCTTTCCCTCTGGAAAATTTGCAGGCTCATTTGTACAGGTAACAGAATGACTGCTTGGGTCCCACTTTTTAAAAATAAAATGGTCTGAAATGCCCTCTGAAAAGAGTAGGAGACTGGTCTCTCAGAAACTTTAAATTATGTGGAGTTTTTACCTCTCATAAAGGCAAGGTGTCCTGAGCCCAACTGAACTCCATTACCTCCCCGCTCTGGCTTTCCTGAGACCCCACCGAGGCTGATGGGTGAGGGCGGACCCCCGAAGTCTCCCCTCGACGTGGGGCCCAGCGCTGAGGGAAAACCAAGCCCCAGCGGAGAGACGCTGGGGTGCCGCCTTTAAGGTGAGCAACGCCGGGGGCGGCCAGCCCCATACGGCCCTCTCTCTCCCTCCCCCGCAGGGCGGGAAACGCTCCGCTCCCTCCCTCACCTCAGGGCGCGGGCGGCTCTCGCCGCTCCCCGCCTCGCGGCGGACCCCCGGGGCGGGGGGGACGCGGCGGCTCCCGCTCGACGCCTGCCCCGCTCTTCGCCGCTGCCAGCGCAGCCCCCTCGCCCGCCCGAGCTCCGCCCGCCCGCCGCCCCACCTCCCGCCCGGGTGCCGCCGGAGCCGACGCGCCGGGCAGCCCGGCGGGCGGGCGGGCGGCCGCCACCGCACCATGAGCGCGGAGTGCAGCAGTTACCTCAACGCCGACAAGGTGCTGGTGAGCGGGTTCATCTGCCCGCGGACGGGCGGCGACGCCCGCGCCGTGTACTGCTGCGGCTTCCAGGACGTCAAGTACTGCTGCGATGACCCCCACAGCTTCTTCCCCTACGAGCATAGCTACATGTGGTGGCTCAGGTAGGGGAGCGGCGGCACCCACCCTGCCCCGGGCCCGGTCCCTCATGGCGGGCGGCGGGGTGGCTGCGGGCGGGCCAGGCTCGGCGGCCCCGCGGGGGCGGGAGATCCGAGTTCACCCGAGCTTGGTTCGTGTTTCTGAGGTACTTGTAGCCGGGCGCTCTCAGGCTGTCTCTGTCCCGCTGAGAGTACCGGTGGAGCTGCAGCTGCTGCCCTGAGGGACTTCTGCTCGCGCCAGGTTGGTTTCTGAAAGAAATAACTGGTGGTCTCTGTAAGGGAGCGCTGGGAAATGCTCGGTGCCTGTGTACAGAGCATCCGGAGCATCCCTCCCTCCTCTCGGCGTGAGGGGAATGGCTGTTTTGGGGCCTGAGTAAGATCCTGCATGCATAAAGTTCCCAATGACTTCAGCCACTTTTCAGTGTGTCTAGTAAGACACTACGTAACTTTCCACTTGGAAGATGGTGGATGGACTTGGGCTCTCCTGGGTCAGCGCAGGGTTCACTCGGCTCCCACTGGATCTCCAGCAGTGGCTCTTGGAGCTGCACACAGCCAGCAGGGCTGCTTTTTGTGCCCAGTTCCCCACAGGCTCTTCAGCATCCATGCCTGGCTCTGTCAGGGTGTTAGTACAGTTCTGCATCGTGCTTTCACCGTCTTTTTATGGACTTGTTATCCCTGATGTTGTCTAATCCCTTTCTGGACTTGCTTCTGCTCTCTGCTTCTGCACCCCTGGTGGCAGCAGTCACTACCCGCTGTTTGACGATATATCCTTTTATCTGTTTTGTACTGTTTCCTACTAGTTTTCGGGAGTGCCCTCTAGTATTAGTATTGTGAGATTTGGTGAACAACAATTGTGTGTTCAGTTTATGCACAGTGTTTAAAATTTGGTAAGTGTTTGCATCAGTTCTCAGCTTTCACCACTCCAAATGGAACAGTCTTAGTCCTTTTGGATTGTCATTGAGGCAGAGGCTATTTCCCACTGATCATTTTAGTCGCGCCTCATCTATACTGTTTTTCACTCCACAACGCTGCTTTTAGAGGTGCATAATCTGGAGCTGCGTGCTCAAGATGTGGGTACGGCAAGGTTTTACAATGGCAAAATGCTGCCTTCAGTCTTGCTCTCAAAAATCTGTCCTGTTGGTGGCCAATGTTTTGTTGATGTCTTTGGCTGCTGTTGCACATTGACTTTGTGATTTCAGTGAGCTGTCACTGATGACTCTCAAACTTTTCTTGAGTTCAGAACTGCCCGAGTTCGTTGTCATGTAAGCTTGGTTTTCTTTATTTATACATTACATTATGTATTATGTACACTGAAACTCATCTGCATCGCTTTTGCCTGCTCACTTATTTTTCTACAAATCTTCTGGCATTCTTTACCCTCGTAGTGTTGTATCACTTGTAGGGGCTTAGGATCATCAGAAACTCAGATTTCATTCTTCTCCAGGTTGTAGATGAAGACACTGAATAAAATCAGCATCAGCACTGATCTCTGTGCTATTTCCTTATATTGAAAAGGGACCACTCAGCTATATGCTTTGCTCTTTATTCTTTTAATCAGCCTTGAACTTATATCAGAATCTTTTCCCTAATCCTGTGTCAGTTCAGTCTTCCTAGTCCTACCTTCAGTGCGGGGCTTTGTCAAGGGCTTTTTGAAAAATCTGACTTTATCCACTGGGTTCCTTTATCCATCTGCTTATTGACACTTCATAGACTCCATCAGGTTAACAAGGCAGTATCTTCCCCTCCTAGTAATGCTGACTCTTTAATGAAAGATTTTATGTCAGGACGCAGCAAGTGCCAGCAGCTTCCTGAGGAGAGAGTGTGGTAATGAGGTGGATGGGGGTAGTGGCTTCACCATCAAAGGACCCGTCCCTCATATCCAGGTAAGGTGAGTGGAGCAAGCCTGGTCATCGTGGCTTGGGGATAATAGCCAGGGTCAGATGCAACCCAGACACACTCAGAGCCCTGACGTTGTGTTTAAACTACTGAAAAATTAAACTACTGAAAGATTAAGATAAAAAAGTTGTGCTCTTGCATCTGGATGAGATGTTATAGTGAAGACAGTTAAAGCTTGATCTTTTCAGAAAGCACCTTAAAGAATTGAGTCCCATGAGAGGCTTTAATGAAGCACTCTGAAGGATCTTCCTTTACAGAGATTTTCTAGGGTCTGAAAAGTATGACTGCTTAGCCTCCACCTGGGTCAGATATTTGGGCCAAAACTTTGAAACTTCAGGATTTTTTCTTTTTTTTCTTTTTTCACCCCCCTCCCCCCTTTGTGATGGCCCTAAGCTGCTAAAGGGATCCAAGTAAATTGCAACTTGTGGGATTTTGGTTGTGCTTAAATTCTGCCATAACTGTCTATACCCATCATAGATAAGAGATGAATAAATACACTTTACCTCTCTAAGCAAAGTTACTGAGTGGTTAGAATTGAAATTTTGGTTTCCCAAAGTGTTTTCTGGTTACAAATCAGACCACAATTTTTAGTTACTAACACACTGGAAATGCTACGGTATTGCAGCACTTTGTATATATTTGCACGTGATAGTTCCATTAGGAGTTTAAGGAAAACATAAAAATAACATTTTCTGGTCTCTCAGAATGTTTTTGTGATCACTGCCTTGCTTGTCTTTGTTTTGGACTGTCACTTTTATCAGTATGTAACAACCATATGTTAAAATAATCCTTCAAATGCTTCTTACAGCTTTTGAGGACACACTTTTAAGACTTGAAACCCTTAAGACTTAAAACTGTTTAAGAGTTAGCCAAACCAGCCAAGGTAAGTCAGGAGATCGAACGTACTGAGGAAGGGAAAGGAGTTGGAAGCTCCGATGGGGAAATTGTTGCAGGTTTTGCTTTACTCCAGAGCTTTAAGTTTCTCATCCTAAATCTTCGTTTGCTTGACTCCCCCGTTAATTTGATAGCGGTGACTGAATGCACTACCAAGTGGTTGGTGGTATGTCAGGATTTACTTCTGTTTGGTGACACACAAGGTAGAATTTCAGGAAGCTACTGCATATTTCTCCTGTGTTTTTCCTGCTGTGGGAGATGCGTTGCCAGACCACTTGGCAGTCAGCTCTGATGAAAGCAGTTCATAGAGAAACCAGCAGCCTAGGCAACCTGAAGCAATAGTCGCTTGCAGGCCTATGCTATTCTTTTTTTGCCAAATCACTACTGCCTGTACGATGTTTAGAGCTATACACTGGACTATCCCCTAGCAGCAGTATTTGAAAAGTGCATCCTAACACCTGCTGTACTGGGAGCTGCTGGACGATCATAAATAATTGACCATTGAACAACTCTGACACATTTCATACTTTGCCTTGAATTTATTATCTGTAATTAATATTATTTACTCGCTTATCCTTTTTTTTTTTGCTGGTACTTAAAAATCAAATAGTATCGCATCTTTTTTTTTTTTTTTTTTTTTGTTAGAGCAGCCTAGCTTCTTTTTCCACATTTCTTGTAAAACTGACCTCAGTAAAGAAGAGTGAGGGATGTGGGTTTTTTCTATCTCTTACAGCAGTCAGGAGCCCACGGAACAAGAGAGAGAACATTAGTAAGAGGCAGGGGTGTACAAAATTCACCAGAAGGTTACGCAGCTTTTGAAACCACAAAACAAGATGCTATAAAACACCAGTGAGCAAAACATTGAACAGCTCACCCTTCAGAGACGTGTGCTGTGTGTGTACGTGCAGTCATCACGACATCTACTTTACCTCCAAAACTGAGTGGAAGGGGAGAAATGCTGACCATGTAGTATTGGTAATGAACTGTGATGCAGTTAGGTTCAGTCAGCACTCTTTTGTTTTCTCGTTGTTTCAAAATATCTTTGAATTATTTTTGTCACTGTTCAATTAGGTTTTATTTTGCAAATTGAATGGCTTCTTTCAGTATCAAACAGAATTACAGTATCCATTCCAAATCCATTCCTTTTATAAGTTTCATGTAATATTACATTTTTGATTAAAACTCGGGCAGGCCAAGTATAGATTTTATTAAAAATGCTTTATTAACTAATACCCATAGAACCATGCTGTAGCTAAGCTTTGCTTAGCTGTACAGATCTCTAGGAGTCTGTTTTGGCTTTCCAAAGTAGCAAGTCTTTTTTCTGGTATGCCCATTCTTCCAGTCTTCTGGGAATATTTATCTGTTTGCTTTGCAAATCCTACGTACAACACGTCACTGCAGCAATGGCATTAGGAACATTTGATTCACTCAGATGCAGATGACTCATGAGCTTCCTTTTAATTTATCGGTGGACATACTGCATCTGCTTAGCCAATATTTAAATTTTTCCTAGCTGTTGTTGGTGTGGACGGACTAATTTTATGGACTAAAAATAACTGTAGGTGGATGATGCTGAGCTTCCTCTGACAGAAATGTCGATGACCCACTAATCAGCTCTCTAGACAGCAGCATGGGGAGCCCTGGGGAGTCTGATGATGGAGCAGAGCCTCTCTGCTCTGTAGAGCCTGTGGCTGTGCAGAGATGTGTGGCAAGTGTGTATGTGTCACTTGGTGTAATAGCAGTAGGAGCATCAGTGAAATGGGTGGTATAGCTGTACCTTTAGAGTCATAGAGTCATAGAGTCATAGAATCATAGGGTTGGAAGGGACCTCTGGAGATCATCTAGTCCAACCCCCCTGCCAGAGCAGGGTCACCTAGAGCAGGTTACACAGGAACACGTCCAGGTGGGTTTTGAATGTCTCCAGAGTTGGAGACTCCACCACCTCTCTGGGCAGCCTGTTCCAGTGCTCTGCCACCCTCAAAGTAAAGAAGTTCCTCCTCATGTTTAGGTGGAACTTCCTATGTTCCAGTTTGTGCCCATTGCCTCTTGTCCTGTCCCCGGGCACCACTGAAAAGAGCCTCGCCCCATCGTCCTGACACCCACCCTTTAAGTATTTATAAGCGTTGATAAGGTCACCCCTCAGACGTCTTTTTTCCAGACTGAAGAGACCCAAATCCCTCAGCCTTTCCTCATAAGAGAGGTGTTCCAGTCCCCTAATCATCTCTGTAGCCCTCCGCTGCACCCTTTGCAGCAGTTCCCTGTCCCTCTTGAACCGGGGAGCCCAGAACTGGACACAGTACTCCAGGTGCGGCCTCACCAAGGCAGAGTAGAGGGGGAGGATGACCTCCCTTGACCTGCTGGCCACGCTCCTCTTGATGCACCCCAGGATGCCATTGGCCTTCTTGGCCACAAGGGCACATTGCTGGCTCATGGTCATCCTGTTGTCCACCAGGACTCCCAGGTCTCTTTCCACAGAGCTGCTCTCCAGCAGGTCAGCACCCAACCTGTACTGGTGCATGGGGTTGTTCCTCCCCAGGTGCAGCACCCTACACTTGCCCTTGTTGAACTTCATAAGGTTTCTCTCTGCCCAGATCTCCAACCTGTCCAGGTCTCTCTGTATGGCGGCACAGCCTTCCAGTGTGTCAGCCACCCCACCCAGCTTGGTGTCATCAGCAAACTTGCTGAGGGTGCACTCTATCCCCTCATCCAGGTCATTGATGAATATGTTGAACAGGACTGGACCCAGTACTGACCCCTGGGGAACACCACTCGTCACTGGTCTCCAACTAGACTCTGTGCCCCTAATCACAACCCTCTGAGCTCTATCTTTCAGCCAGTTTTCTATCCACCCCACTGTCCATTCATCTAACCCACACTTCCTAAGCTTCCCTATGAGGATGCTGTGGGAGACCGTGTCAAACGCCTTGCTTAAGTCAAGGTAGACCACATCTGCCACCCTCCCCTCATCTATCCATCTAGTCATGCCATCGTAGAAGGCTATCAGGTTAGTCAGACATGAGTCATACATACTTTACTGTATGTAGAAAGTAACTTGGGAGAGTTTTGCGTTGGTTTTTTTTTGGTCTGTGGTCTTTCTTCGCTATGAGGGTAGTGAGACACTGGAACAGGTTGCCCAGAGAAGCTGTGGATGCCCCATCCCTGGAGGTGTTCAAGGCCAGGTTGGATGGGGCCTTGAGCAACCTGGTCTAGTGGGAGGCATCCCTGCCCAGAGCAGGGGGTTGGAACTAGATGATCTTTAAGGTCCCTTCCAACCCAAACCATTTCATGATCTTCTATCAAAGTTAGCATTGCTTGTGTTGCCTTTATTGCCATTTTTATGCTAGATCATCATTTTGGGGGTGGGTAGGTTGTTAGTGCAGAGGTTTTTGCTTAGTAATGAGGCCACAGCTGTGAGCAAGAGTGACTTTTATTTTGCCTGTTTAATATCTCTGCTGTCGGAAGACTGATCTTGAAGACACACCCTGAGGCCTGTAGAGTTTAATGATAGCAGACGTGGACTTTAAACACCTAGTATTTCAGGTAAAGATAAGAAGATGGCAAAATGTTTTTAGCAACAGCTTTTCTAGATGGATATGCAGCACCACAGTAATTGTTGTAGAATGTAGGGGACATGCTGAAGGGCTGTCTTTATTTTCAGAGGAGGTTGATCATTAAAATGATCAATGGTCATAGTTACTTTGGTGTTTTGCTTCTGATAACCATTTTCACTATAAAAAAAGAAAGAAAAGATTGTGCTCTGGTTAAGACACTTCAGAGTTCACAGCTGTGGAAGGCATGCTAAATTCCTCTGAATTAATTCAATAAATTAAGAAACAACACCCTACCCCCAAAATTTAACCCAAAATTAACTTTAAAGAAATTAATTTTACATTCCAAGAGGGTTGATGGCTTTAGCACATTGAGAAAAATCTGGTGTTGAAACATTATGTTTAAAAAGAGTATATACAAACAGAATCTTATTTTCTGATTGATTTAGGAAGTGCGATCCAGGGTTTGGTTTTCTGATGCTGATCTCCATGTTTTGGATGAGATCTTTTCATATGGCTGCTGGAGCATGAAAAGCATTTTTAGTGGCAATAACCTATAAGTTGTAGGAAATACTGGAGAGTTCCCTAGGAACTGCTTTTCTTACCTTTGCCATTTGTAACTCACAAAGCATCTCTCACAAGTTATGGTAATGAAGATGCATTGTGCTGTACAATACACAACTGTACTGTTAATGTCACATTCTACAACTCATGGAGGAGAGCTACAACCAAGAAGTAATATATAGCCAAATAGAAAAAAATATAGTCATTAATATGTACTTGATCTATTTAGTTTTAGGACAGCTGACTCTGCTTAATGTTTGGGTAATGGTGAGCAACCTCTTTTGTCCCGCACTGCAGACTGTTATTTAAAAGGAATCTTAAAATAGGGCTAATACTGTCATGACAAAAAAGCACAAATACCTTTTTCTGAAAAGCCTTTGGGTTTTTATTACATCCTCAAATAGATTCAGCTGTGGAGATCATTCTTAGCTTGATGGCTGCTGACCTCAGCCCCTGTAGTGTATTTCTTCTGTTTTGTTCATTTGGGTCAAGGTGTTCCAAGTGAAAATGCAAAAATGGTGCTAGAACCCAGATGAGACCTCTGACTGTAAGGACATAATCAAATTCCATATTAAGCAGAATATTGCTTGCCTGTAAGTTTTGTTTGAGACAAAAAATAAGGACAAATTTGCGTAATACATGCATATATAAACAAACATATAAGGACACTCTAGTTCATGCAGATGATAAATACCATGAAAAATCTTCATCAGGGCAAAGCTATTCTTTCCAGAACCAATCATTTTGCTGATAACGAATTATTTTAGTTGTGTGTGTGACACTAAATGTTGCACAAACTTCATTAGTGGGTCTGAGTGGTAACTAATGAGAACTGCATCTTAAAGTCATACCGATATCTGCTGTTCTCATCTTGCTGATCTTAAGAGTTTCTCCCATAGACGTGTCTGTCTACTGGTGTTATGGGAGCTTGTAGAGAAGCTTTGCAGTAGCTTGAATGTAAAATTCATAAAAACATCCCGAGGCACAATTCTTCTCATTTTTCTGCAAGGCCACAGTAGAAGTGACTTCTCACTGATAGCGGTGATACATAAAGGCATTTTTATCACTAGAGGATGGGTTTGTAGAATTTAAGATGTTCATCTCTCTTCTGTCCTTTCTACATCTGTCAAAATTGTAAATGCACCAGAGCAGTAATAGTAGGATTCTTGATCCTTGGACTCTCTTCATCTATGACCAAAAGGCCACTGTTTAATTTCACCAGGAGTCAGTGTCTTTGGCTTGGGCTGTAGAACAGAGGACTGGAACACTGAAGGCACCAAATGTCCCAGGAGAGGATAGCAAATGATAGCTAGACGGTATTGCAATCAGTTCTTTATTTCATCGTGACAATTTTGTATTAGGAAAAGACTTGAAAAGAAGGGCGGAAATAAGGAAACTACTAAAGAGGTTTCTGTGTATATACATATACTGTCTCACCAAATGTCTATGGAAGCAGTATAAAGTAGTATCTATCCTGCAGAAGTAGTTTCTTGATAAAATCTAAATAAACTGCTGTATGTTTGGCCTCCTGAAAATTCAGTTCCTCCTCCTATGATGCCTTTGATATTGTGTATAAATTAATTCATCTTTAGTTTTCCTTTTACCCTGAAAAAAATCATGGAAGAACGTCTCCAATCTTGATTAGAGATTTATTACATTAACACAAAGCACAACAGTGATAGCAGTACTCCACCCTGCTCTACAGAGCTGCTAACAGAATTGAATAACATGGCTTGCATGTTTTATAGCCCATTTTTTATGGGCATGTCATCCTTGGGGGAAGTCTGACAAACATACTTTTTTTCAGACTGAAAAATATAGCTTTAATAGTCGTGGTGTTTGAGGAAAAAGGAGTTTGCATGGGCTGCCTGGAGCTCTGGAATCCCTCTTTGTGTGTGCATGTGATATTTATGTGATATTAAGCTTATCTGGGAATATGTACTGCATTGGAGAAGTTATTGATCTCACTGATGCCAGTTACTGCGTGAAGTTATTTTTGATTTTCATAAACACAGTTTTAATCAGACTCAGGAGTAGTATGCATAGGTAACATGAAACGTCACCGAGGGCCAGATGTTCAGCTGCTGTGTGATGACATTGACCCTGCTGAGGGCAGTGAAATAATTCCAGTTTATGCAACTTAAGTATTGAGCTCTAAACTTTTGTGTACAGTGAAAATATACACTCACTCTCCTACCTGAGTACAGATAACCTCCAGACATCATCCTGACCATTGTTTTAATGGGCGTTCCAGGCTGTTTATACACTGAATTTCTTTGTTTTTCTCTCTTCCTAGCGTTGGAGCACTCGTGGGACTGTCGATAGCAGCAGTGGTCCTCTTTGCTTTTATCATCACTGTGTGTGTTCTCTGTTATTTGTTCATCAGCACGAAGCCACGCAGCAAACTGGATACTGGTTTAAGCTTACAGATGGCAGGTAAGACCAGTTGTTATTGACAAACATTATCGCCTGCAGAGGAAAAGCCTTATTCTGTCTTTAAATGGATGCGGAGGAATCCAACAGTGTGTATTTTCTTTCTGATGGGGACCTCAAGATATAGTCAAGCTATCTTGCTGTTTTACTTTCTGAATGAAATCTGTGCCAAACGAAAAAATTTAACACAAACTCAATATATTTATTTAGTAGTAGAAAAAGTGTAAAACTTCTCAATACTGAGTAATGGTGCAACAAAAAGTCCCTTTATCAAGAAGAGGCTTAATCAGTTAGTTGCTCTGGATTTCCTGTTAAGACTACATAAACATATAGTAGTGATTTAATTCTAGGAATAAGAATATCAAAAGAGATTTTAAGTGTATTTTCTCGTGGCAGGGAGAGGGCATTCTTTTTTTCTTTCTTCCTAACATAGGATCCAGTCTTTGAAATCTAAGACTCTGCTTCAGTCCCAGGAGTCCATACTTCTGTGCCCAAACTGTATCAGTGGATGCCTGCAGGAACAGTGCGTGTAGCCAGCGCTAGCACACTGGCGTGGAAAAACCTGTGGCTGCTGCTCTATTTCACTACACTTGTGAAATCTGACTGCAAGTTTTGATGGTGGGATGGGGTGTGATAAGTTTCGCCCTTTGTTTTGGACTTCATAAAATGTTTAAATATGGCTTTAGTAGTTCATCAGTAAAGGTGCAGGAAGTTATTTAGGCCTTGGAAGTTCAGCAAGTTGAAAAAGGGGAATAATTCTCAGGAAAAAGTCCCCTCACCTGAAATTTTTTCTTTTTTTTTTTTTTTACTAGTTTTTAAAATGCTTCCATACCTGCATGGCAATAAATGACCAATGAGTTACTGTAATTATAGCCTATTATAAATCAGTACGCCCCCTCCTGAGTGTCTGGTTAACACAGTCCACTTCATATCAAACTTCCTATGTCTTGTTTTGTTCTACAGAGAATGCAGGTTTTGGTCTAAAAGCAGTTTATAGGGCTGTCAGGCAATGCAGACTCTCCTTTTGGAGCCACATGAGCTGAGCAAGCTGCTGAAGTGAAAGTCACACGTTCAGCAAACTGCTACTAATCTGCAAATTGAAAACTTCACACCTGTCCTGGAGAGAGGGAGTGGAAATAAGACCTGCTACCTAGAAAGGCCTAAATAAAATCTTGGGTGGGATTAACAAAATGCCTAGTGATCTTTTACAAGATGGTTGTGTTCTAATTATAAATTGGCATTATGCTTTTGAACGTGTTGCCATATAACTTCTTCCCTCAGGTTTTCCTGATACAGCATCAGCTCTTAATCCATTGCCAGGACAGCAGTGCTGTTTTTTTCTCATGCTTTGTATTTTTGTGCCAGACCTGTTTGGCATATGGGGAGCTGGGAAGGAGGCAGGTGCTGTTGCACCGCTGCTGCCAAGTGATTCCATCTTTCTCTGCAGACTCGAACCCTGCTGCAAAACCACATCCTGCTTTGGCATTAGAAATCTTTCCTCCCTTCCTATTGTAAGGTGAACAGCATCCCAAGATCCCCTACTGATGGCCCAGTGTTCACATAGGCATCCTGTCTCGCGATTCCAGGTCTTAAGATTCCAGGAAGCTGAGAGATCTTTGTTTTTTCCTAACCATCTCCTGTGCTGTTTTGAGCTTTATTCAGACTGCATTACTTTGTATTTAAACACTGTTTTGACTTTGCTTTCATCCTGTGTTTTTCACTTTTATTATTCTGCTTCTTAGGGTGCTTTGAATGACAATGATTTCACATCTAAATTCTGATAGCTTTAGCTGTTGATGAGGTGGACTGCCAGAAATTGAAAGCCAGTTACTTTGCCAAGGTTGAGAGATCTTTGAAAATGTTGGAGGATTTCATTGCCAAGCCTGAGTGCTTATCTTCATCGTACTAGGGTTTCTTTTGCATGGAAGTCATGCAAGGTGTGAGTATCTTATGAGATGGCTGGTTAGCTGCTTTCAGGCCTGAGGAACATTAAGAGCAGCCTCTCCTGCTTTTTCAGTTCTTCTGAGATTTGAGCATAATCATGTATAGGCAATAAAAATTAATTACAAAAAATTAAAACAGTTTTTAGAAGCTTCAGAAAATTTTAGGCCTGAGGACTGAGTTTTTACTGTGCACTTAGTTCAGCCCTGCTTTTTCTGAACTAGTGTAATCTTGTCTTGAGGTGAAGGCTGTGTCACACATTAGGTGGTGTGCAACGTCTGTACCCCTGGAGCATTCAGAGAGCACTCATTTATGAAAGCAATATTTTTTATTATATTCAGTTTCACCCATGGTATATCAGCTCAGTTGGAGCTTTGTATTTCATTAAACATACAATTGATTATTGTATGCCTTTCCTCCCTCATGTAATAGTCAAAGTTGGTCATTGTTCTGTGGGCTGTGGGCTCATCCAAGATCTCCTAAATATAGAAGTGGAATTGTTGAATGTTTACAGAAATAATTGCAAGATCAATCAGAAATCTAACAATAAACTGGATGTGTGCCCTTTGTTAAAGTTTCTGATTCTGCAAAAGGCAGATCAGCTGGAATTTGCCTCTATTTAGCCTTGAAGAAATGGTCTGCGATAGCATCAATACAGATATTACATACGGGGTTCCTGAGTTAGTGAAGCCTGCTGCTAGCCCTTGCAAAAATTAACATTTTAATCTGAGAACTGAATTTTAGGAAAAATGAGCTCAGTCACTGATGTAGATCAGGAGTAACTACTTAAATGTTAATGGAATTATACCAATAGAAACTGTTGTTACTAATTCCTATTTGTAGTATCATATTGTAGAGTGCAGGGTAGATCCTTTATATGCAAGACAGTGTGTACCGCCAAAATAGTTTAGAGTCTAGTTTCTTATCAGATCTAATATTTCTCAATGAAAAGCAGCAATATACTTTATTTACCTTTTTCAATGAAATCCTCCCCTTTGACAGCCAGAATCTCAGCTCTTTATACATTGCTTTCGTATTGTTTGCACTCTGCTTCAAAATGCAAGGTTCACCTAGGATTCGGAGTGTGGGTTAATGGTCTGCCTTACTGAAGCATCCAAGAGCTTCATAGTTTTTCCTCTATTTATCCTTACAGCTACCTTTCTGAAATAGGGGGATGCTATTAACCCCATCTTACAAGGAGCAGCACTGCAGGGAAGTGTCTTTTTTTTTTTTAATGCTTTGTGTGTCAGTCTAGACATTAATGTTCAGTGGAATTTTGAAAGGACATCACTCACCAGAAGACCTTTGTCCTTTTGCTTATGATGTCTCTAAAAACATGGCTCTAAGACTAGCTTGACACAGGAATTCTGTGGTACAGAGAACTGAACCATGCTTTTTGAGACTAAGGTGAGTATTCAGCTCATTGGAGCATACTTAGCATAGTGAACTTGCTTTTTGATCATACATGTTGCTCAGTAAGCTCTGTTTGAGAGAAAGGATTTTTCACTGAACTCATTGTAGGTGGTTCTGTTTCTCCCATGTGAAGGCTGGACACCTACAAAAGTGTTTCTTCTTGGTAAATGAAGGCCCCAAAGAAATCCAAGCCCCAAGAATACAAATGATACAGATTTTCCCAAGATGAAAGGGAATTTGGTCATATGCTTTGTTCTCCTTCTAACCATAAAACTTCTCTTTGTGCAAAAGCTTTGAGAACTTACGGCCTTGTAAATTACTCGGAAGTGCTGGGGAAAATGTACTTTAATAGAAGAGATTAATTTTTTGTTCTTACAAAGCAGTGACAACTCAGCTTGAAAAATAGCCAGATGGCCTTCCTGTCCCTATTTCTCTCCTTAATTAAAGGTTCATCAAGGGACACTATTCAAATATACAAATTATTAGATATTTTTGATGAAAAAGCACCAAATGCTCACACTTTCTCCTCCTTAGCTCAGCAAAATTACCTGACTCTATTGGTTCTGAAACCAAATAGCTGCTGTCTGAATTCAGAGACACTGTGCTTGGTTGTTGGAGTATGCATTGATAGCTTCGCTTTCTAGGTTTATCCATAATTTCCACTATATGGTCTTTCTGCAACTAGCCTGTTAGGCTACTTTTCTCTTTGGCAGCCATCTGCCTCAGATATTCATATATGGGAAAAATCATCCAAATGGGCTCAACTATATAAAAAAAACCCCACAGATTTTCCTTTTAGGAAATGAAGAAATTTCCTGTTTTGGAGCTGGAAATTCAAATTTAGTGGAAAGGGTAACATTAGCTCAAAGTTATATCACTAGGAAGGATTAAATTTGGAAATGTTTAAATTGGACTACTTCGCTTTTAAATTTCCCAGACTTTCTTGTAGCAGTGAGTTTTTTGACGTTCATTAAGAGTCACGTATTTTTACTGCAAAGATACTCATAGATGCTGCAAACTGTTTTAGATATGAAATCTAGACACCCTGGAAACAGGGTGCCTTCCTCTATAACTGATAAGGGATTTTTTTTTTTACTTTTGGAGTTTCTGAAATAGGGGGATGCTATTTTTTTGATCACAGCTAAAATAACTCACTGAAAAGACTTGATTTCAACTAAGATCTTAGCTTAAATATTATTGTACAGATATTTTGACATGACAAACTATCAAATCCCATTTTGATATTTTGAAACCAAACTGCAGGTTTTTCAATTCAAACAATAACATGCAACTTTCAAAACATTTCAAAACAAAAAAAATTCCTTTGCCCAATTTGCTTTGTTTCAATTTTTGTAACTGAAAATGTTAGAATCTCGACTTTTCATTCCTATTGGATATAGGGAACCTTTTTTAATCCCTTCCCCACACACTTCCTTGGACAGAAGTATCCTGCCCAGTTATGCTTTGCTTTTTTTTTTCTCTTTTTCTCTGTGTTGGCCCAAGCACTGGGAAGGTGGAAAAAGAGGTCTAGAGGCTAATGGGAAATACAGGGAAACTCGGTTTGGGAGGAAGACTGATGAGCTCCATAAGGTGTCTTAGGTGCGAAGATGGAGCAAGGAGATGTTTTAGAGCCAGTAGATAAAGGAGAAATTGCAACTGAACAAGGATCTGGGTGTGCCTAGGAGCATGTGGAAGAGGTAGGGGGCTAATGGGGTTGAGAGCAGCAGAGCAGGGAGGACACGATGCTGATGCCGGAGGGGATGGAGAAACTCCTGAGAGGGTCAGGGAGTGGGACAATGGCCATGGGTGGGCTGGAGAGCAAAGGCGGGGTGCGTGGGGAGAGATATGAAGAGGGAGCCTTGCAGATGGGAAGCATGCACAAGGTGGGAACAACCAGAGACTTAGGGCAGAGAAGAGAGATAGGAGGGACTCAAAGTAAGAACTGAGGTGGCTGTGGAGACGGGGACTAGCATGGGAAGCATAATAGCAGAAAATTATGACTGGAAACAATGAGGAAAGCAGGAAGGGAATGAAACCGTGACTATAAGGTAAGAAAGAAAAGAGAGGAAGTTGAAAGTGTGGTCAGAAAAGTCTTTCCTTCTAGAGCTTTGCTTTCTCTGCTGTCAGCAGGTATCAGTGAAGACCACTGGCAGAGTATTTCTCACTTCTTGACAGTGACCCACAGCAGACTGCTTTTGCTTTGGTTGTTCTGATCAGTTGGGCAAACTCAAGTTGTCTGCACTGAATCTAAAGATTCCAGCTCTTCTGCACCGAGCAGGTGTCTGTGTCAGTTACCTTGTGGAATTTTAATGAACTATGTATTTTAACTGCTCTGGAAAACAATATTCAAATACTACTAAGTTTCAAAACCAAGCACTCAAAAGATGGGAGATGCCAGAATTTAAGATTTTGTGGGCAACTGGTGAAATGCCTAACTAAAAATTGCTTTATTTGTTTCTGTCATCCCTTCAGTCTTTCTGAAAAACCAGGATGACACTTCTTTCATGCAAAGGAGTATTGCGAGCCTCCCCCCATGCAGCGCTTTGGAAAGTGCAGTGAAGGCAATAGTGACTGATCATGTTTGGAGACGGGTGAAAGTTTGAAATTTCTGATCTCTATTCTTGAATATGGGATATTTTCTGCTGTTTCTTTTAGGAGACTCTCTGATTTCCTGCTATAAGTCCTTCTTCTATCACAGTGCTGCTGCCTTAAACTGCTTTTCATCTTATGTTTATTCTTTCTTAACACAAGTTAATAATAGGCTCAGGAATGGAAAGTGGAATGGCTGTGGTCCATCCCATCTGCTAAAGGTTGTACAGGAAGATTCCAGGAACTGTTTTTTTTAGTGCAGCAGGCACATCTATGTATTACTACTTGCAACTAAAAGAAGAATAATGCTGTCAGTTTTACTAAAAATGCTTTTGTTTTACAGACAGTGAGACTAGAGGGAGTTCGGTATGTTGAAAAACAGAGGCACTGGATGGATTCTACCAATGCTGTAACAAAAATAGGTACAGTGAGAACACTTCTTTTTATCTTGCTCTGTTGCATTTGTATACCCTCAGCTCTGTTTTATATCTGGTGATGCAGATATGATAAGCATTTTTCAAAATGCTATGATTCTTTTTGTGGGTTTTTAGCTTTCTGACAAGTACTAGTGAACTGTCTCTGTTTGATCTACTTAGGCGTTGCTCTGATGCTATCCTTGCACAGGGAAGTATCTGCAGAGACTTGAACAGAGTCCTTCCGCAGAGAAATCTCTTGATTTATTTGTACATGAATATTCCTTCATGGTTGTGTGCCAGAGAAGATTACATTCCCCTTATGCTGTCTTTGTCCTTTCCCTGATGCTGTCCAGGATAAACCAGAGCTTACTAAGGAGGCAGCCATTGTCATTACCGTTCAAAACAAATTCTTTAGCGATGAACTGCTAGAAGGGCTCCTGTGTGACAAAGGGCAGTGAAGTATCTGGTGGGTAGTTTAGTCATATTCTGCTTCTTGGGGATGCTACCTACGAGTGCTGAGTCAAGTGTGATAGAGAACTGAAGAAGGTTATCTTGCAAGAAGTGAAGTTTATATGCTGACTTGATTTTTATGCTGAAATTGTGTTTAAAGGTCAAACTGCCTATGGCACAGACCATGCAAAATAATATTTAAAATGTATGCTGTTACAGATGCATTGTACTTCAGACTTAAGAGGAATTTATGAATAATGCAAAAGACTTCAGATGGCACGAAACATGCATTTTACTTTCTGCAGGGGGTGAAAGCTCATGGTTAAACAGCCACAGAATGTGAGAATAGCCATAGATCAGCAATGTCTGTCACAGAAAAAAAAAAAAAGTGGGGCTGTTGGCTCAGCAGTTCTTCTTAGAAGAGCAGGAAAGTAAACGTGTCAGAGTTCCCTGCTTCATGCATTTTCTCTTATACCCTTAAAAAAAGCCATTGTGCATCATAAGAGCAAATGCGTCTGTCTCAGAACTTTTTATTATCAGCATAACAGGTTGGTTTGGGCTGCTTGTCCTCAAATACTTAAGCGTAACAAAACTCATTTTGAAACTCTTAACCACCTCCACACATTATTTTTTTTTCTGCTGTTGCAAATGAAGTGGCTTGTGGGAGAAAAACACCATGGGAAGACTAAAAAGGATCCCACAGTCAGAAAAGCCGTCTGTAGTGAGAAAATCCAAAAATATCTGTGGCAGGTGTTAAATACTGAGATGAGACCTCAGTATATGTCTGTGAATGTGGCATTGCTTTCTGAAGGCCACGAATCTCATTTCCACGTGCTTCGGTTTGCCTGCTTTCCATCGGGTTATAGAGGCTAATGTTTATGGAGTGCCCTGAAGTGTAGCCGGCTAACCACTAAGCATTTTTTGTGGATGAATTATCCAATTTTTTTGTTGGCAAAATGAGGCTGGCATTATCATGAAGACTCAAAATACTTGAGACCTCTTTTTGGGCTAAAACCAGGAAAACTATAGCCTGTGAGCCTTTTTGCTTCCAGATGCAGAATGGAGCAGCTGGGAACTTTATGTGAAAATGGAAAGGGAGGGAGGCAAGGATCTTTTTTGAACTTCAACAGATAATCTGGTTAAGTGTTGGTAGAAATTCCAGGTCTCTAATTCTTTTTTGCCCTCTGCTTTTCATGCTGTCTACTTGTTGCAGATTTCATGCCCTCACCTGCTGTGGGGAACCACTTTGCAGTACAGTTGGTAAGCCAGAGAGTCCATCAGTGGCTGTAAACCTTTCACTGCTGTGAGAAAGCTACATGTAGCAATTAGATTTGATTTAGCATGCATACTTCCTCTGCCAAATTCACTGGGTTTTAATAAGGAACAGGACCCCCTATGCCCTTGCAACTGATGTAGTTCAGCATACAATTCAAGCTTGTTTGCATGCTCTGTTTCAGCAAGAGGGCAAACACAACTCTTAGCATTAAAAAGGGAAAGGGGAGGACTTAGGCAGCTGGAGGCATTGCTTCTAATTATTAAACAATCAAGTTACGCACAAGAGAAATCTGACACAAATTTCATGAAGACAAATCATGACAAGTCTAATTTCTCTCTTTGTCAAGGTAATTTTTCTTGTCAGATAAATAGGAACAAGTGGCTGTGACTTACAGGTCTTTATGAAAATGCAGCAGAAGCAAAGTTTTCAGTGTCTCATTCTCAAACACATTTTTGGAGGGAAGGATGTCTGGGTATTCTGTCCCAGTTGAGTAGTAAGAGCTTGGCTGGAGTAAAAAGTATATGTATAAAATTTATGGATGACACCACCCTGGGAAGGGTTGCAAAACTCTGGGGGATAAAACTGCCTTTCAGAATCATCTCAGTGCCCTGGAGAAATGGTCTGAAATCAAAAAGGTGAAATATGCTAAAGATAAAAGCAAAGTACTGTACTTAAAAATGAGAAATAAATCCTCAAATATCCCTAAGGGAGGATAACAGACTAAGTGATGTGGGGAAAAACATATCTGGGGATTTATAGTATGCCATAAACAGACTATTGATGTTCTGGGCTCTTCTTTTAGTCTGACATACTAAAGAGGGGAACTGTATATAGGATGTAAGGTAATAATTTGCTCCAATTAGCGCTGGCAGTACCTCTGTTTCAGTAATGCTTTTAGTTGGTGATACGCTGGAGAAAACTGAGAAAATTATGAAGATTTTGGAATGGCATGACAGGCTTAAGCTGGCTTAAGTCTAGAAAAGAGAAGATGAGTGACAGTGTTCAGTCATGTAAAATAGAGGACAGTGATTATTTTCCATGTCTGTGGCAGGCAGGGTAAGTAATGTGCTGAATTTCGCATTGAAGTAGATCCAGATTTAGTAATATCTTCCAAACTGTAAGGGTAGGAGCAGTACTGCACCAGGCAATAATGCAATTTATGGGACTTTCTTCCAAGGGCATCTTGAACAGGTTAGACTCACGCTTGTCAAAAGTGTGATAGACGAAGGGTCTCTACAGCCTTAGCATGTTGGGGGTCTGCGTCTTAGCCCCAGGCATCCCTTAGGCCATACCAGCAGCCCCTGTCATTGTCACCAGTGGCACAGGATTATATTCTTAATTGATGGCTTCCTTCACATGAAATCAAACTGTTCAGCACCTAAGGCTAATATTGTGCCTTGTTAGAGTCCAGCCTTACTGTGTTGCCATCTATCCGTGCTCCTTCAAAGTGTAACTACAAAGTCGTGTTGTGTTTCATGGGTTTTGGTAGACTGTGCTCAGGTCTGGGAAGAAAAGTCTCAAACTGCTCCGAGTAGAGACAGTTTTGGGTGCTGTGTCAGGCTGTGTGTGGGTCTGCTCCCTAGTCTGGAGAAAAAGTGATGGCCATAATAGGAACATCTGATCTCCTTTCTAATCTGGTATTTAATCAGAAATGCTGTGTGTGGAGATAGGATAGAATAGAACAGACTGTTTCAGTTGGAAGGGACCTACAACAATCATCTAGTCCAACTGCCTGATCAATTCAGGGCTGACCACAAGCTAAAGAAAACTATTAATGGTATTTTCCAAATGCCTCTTAAATATTGACAGACTTGGAGCATTGACTACTTCTCTAGGAAGCCTGTTCCAGTGTTTGACCACCCTCTTGGTAAAGAAATGCTTCCTAATGTCCAGTCTAAACCTCCCTTTGTGCAGCTTTTATCCATTCCCACATGTCCTATCACTGGATGCCAAGGAGAAGAGATCAGCACCTCCCTCTCCACGTGCCCGCCTCAGGAAGCTGTAGAGAGCAACGAGGTCACCCCTCAGCCTCCTTTTCTCCAAACTAAACAAGCCCAAAGTTCTTATCCGCTCCTCATAGGACATTCCTTCCAGCCCTTTCACCAGCTTTGTTGCCCTCTGGACACATTTCGGTATCTTAATATCCTTCTTAAATTGTGGGGCCCAGGACTGCACACAGTACTCAAGGTGAGGCCGCACCAAGGCTTAACAGGTTGCCCAGAGAAGCTGTGGATGCCCCATCCCTGGAGGTGTTCAAGGCCAGGCTGGATGGGGCTTTGAGCAGCCTGGTCTAGTGGGAGGTGTCCCTGCCCATGGCAGGGGGATTAGAACTAGATGATCTTTAAGGTCCCTTCCAACCCGAACCATTCTATGATGCTAAATACAGCAGGATAGTCGCCTCTCTTGACCAGCTGGTTATGCTGTATTTAATGCACCCCAGGATGCAGTTTGCCCTCTTGGCTGCCAGGGCACACTGCTGACTCATAGTGAGCTGTTGTCAACCAGATGGCAGTACTGGGGGAGGGTACAAATCTAAGTTTGTATGTATGTCTCATATGTTCTGATTTAAGTTGGTCAGGAATATATAACCATCCTCAGAGCCTTACCAGAAGAAAATCTAGAATCTACAAAAATATCACTGATAACTCAGATACGCGTCATTCCTCTCAATGAACCAGAATTGAAGTGATGTTCTTTGCTGGTTAGGATGCTCTTTGCTGCTAGTTGCCATCTGCCATGAAATCCAAGATTTCATGCTTCAGAACTTCTGTCAGTAGCTGAATTAGCTTAGATTTTCTGTCCAGACTTCAGTACACGTCCATTGTTTTTTGCATATAGAGACAAACATCTGCTTCTAAACCCAGCTGTACTAACAACTGTTGTGCTTCACGTTAGAAGCAATCCTGTTTTAATGAGCAGTAGAGTAATTTCTTTGTATAGAAATACTTCAAGTGTAGTTTGAAATATATTTTGGTATCCTTTGGGATTAAAGGCACACATTGTGAGTGTGTCTATCATTAAAAAAAAATGAAACGTGCAGTTTTAATGTAGATATTAGTGGTGCATTTTCCAGGAGGTACTGCATAGAAGTGAATGATCTGTCTTTATCTGCTAAACCATTTTTGTTTTGTTTTAGCACCATTGTGCCTTGACCCTTTATCACGTCCAAGGTGAAATCCTCATTTGCACAGCAGAGCAACAGCAGATCTGCCCATCCACATACATCCCCAGAGGAGGCATTTAGTGTTTCATAGCTGTAGTGATGCCCTTCAGAGGTGTAATTCTTCACGTGATAAAGATTAGGAATATAATGAGATGCTTGGAAAGAAGTAATCCCAGTGAAATGGATTGAGCTGTATGGTTTGCTCTGGATTTGTTTATAGGATCTCCTTAACTCTGCTGTGCAGCAGAGGAAAAAAATATCTTCCCCTGTTCAGTCTAATCCTTAATTGTGTTTGGTATTTTGCAGATACAGAGCTGCATCCTTCACAAGCCCCCACCGAAACAAGCTGTTGACAAAGCCAAGTGGCTTCAACACATTTCCTGAGCCACAAGGATGAACTGTGACTGTGAGCCCCAAGAACCAGACTCACTCTTACAGAGGTGTTTCCTGGCTAATACAGACGCTGTTGATAACCAGAGGCCCATCTGAAGCTGTGCCAGTATTACCTATTTGTGTATGGTTACTGTATTGAGACGTAGAGTATTTTGAGTTGCACATACCGGCTACTGCTGCTCGTCATTTTTGTGCAAATTGTTGTCTTTACCCTGTGCAGTTCCAATGAGATAACACAGTTGTCAAGCAGAGCAGAATTTGGCACACCATGTTGACCGAGCTTTATTTTGAGCTTTCCCTGTGTGCCATCTAATGTTTTGTCTTCATGCCATGAATATGGTTGTCTTTAGCCAAATGTGATTGTTCAGTGCACAAACATGTGAACGCAGTACCTCAATAAAATCTGGCATTTGTGTTGTATTCTTCTTACTTTATCATTTCCCTCCATCTTTGTTTCCTCAGAAGATTCTCACAGATCTTAAAATTAATTTGATGGGAGAATTTTCCAACAAAGTGAAGTTAGTAAAAAGTGAATTTTTGTAGGGAAGTTTTGATTTCAATAGCTGTTTTCATAGGGAACAGTAAACACTGAAATTAATTGAAATAAACATCCACAAATGTTTTGCAGATTCTACATCAAAATATGTTGAAATATTTATTTTGAACCAAACTTTAAAAATTTTCCAGTAGCATTCCAGGTTGGAGCACTAATTTGTGAGGTGTTGAACTTCCTTCACGTAACTAAAGAGCCCTAATCTCATGTTTCATTTCCCCAGAAATCTTAGGAACAACCAACATAGTCTTAACTGTCATATTTCAGATTTCAAGTCTTTCAAGCTTTCAGGCTCCAAATTGTGAACATTAACGATAATGAATTTTTTTTTTGTCTTGTGAGGGTTCTTTAAGATCAGTCATGAAAAGAATTTCTAAAATATTTAACCATGCTGTTTATGTGAAGGCAGTGGACAGATTATATTTCCCATTTGCACATAAAGCCTAAAATACTTCCCTACCATGTCAGTTTTGTCTCTGGTTATACTTCATCTTTTTAAGACCAGATCCTTGTCTGCTGTTTGGGAGTGACATCTTTCTGCATCATAGTACTTGAAATTCAAAACCCTCCAAGTGCTTCCAATCTAAGCTACTCTTAAGTCACATTACTTGTGTGAAATAATACACCAGTGCCTCTGAAAGAGATAGCGAATGTGTAGAACTGTTTGCATATATTCTCTCACTAAACTGCCGTTTGCTACTGTGGACTTGTAGAAAATTAAAACCACAGTGGATGCATGAAGAAAATATTTTCATAACAGTAGAGCATAAACCTGATCTTCCAGTCTCGTAACTTTCTTGATTGGAAGTGTCAAAGAGGTAAAAGGGAAAAAGATTTATGATTTTTGCCATCTGGTTTCCTTTGAGGATCCCAGCCCTGAGATGCACATTCTGGAAGTGTATGCTTCATTTTAAACCACCGATAGGAGACTTAAAGAACATGGAAAAAAAAAGAGGATTTAAATTATTTCAACTTCATACAAACTTGAACCAGCACTTCTGTAATTTTTAAATTTTAAAGTAGTAAAAGATATTCTATTCTATTTTGAATCTTGCAGATAAAAATATCTTTGGTTTTCCTCTCTTGGGCAATTTCTAAGTATTTGGTTCCTCAAGCGAGGAGGTTATTTTTCCCTCATATATTGGACTTCTTATTTGTTTTGAGTATCTTAAGATGCCAGAGTAACAGAAGAGTAAAACCAGAATGCAAAAAAATGTTTCCAGTTCTTCGCCTACATCCAGTGCTGGTTTATGTTTTCTGGTGCTGTGTTAGGAAAATCCATTTCTTTGCCCTTTTAACGAGTTATTTTGTAATTGAGGGTTTCTAAATGTCACAAAAGAGTACCTCCCACGCTGGTTTGATTAGGGGATTCAGTACGCTGCCCTTAACAGCTTTCAAACATAATGTGCAGTTGCAATAAGGGTGGCTCCCTGTGCTTAATAGACATAATAAGGTTTAATGTACTTGTTAGGCATAGCCCTAATTTTTGCCCTGAGAACATTTTAGGCCTAAGGTGTTTAAATGACCATAGTAAAGCAAACTCAGGGCTGTTCTGCTACCATCAGCCATACAGAAGCTAATAAAACTCCCAGGAAGTTGCTAAGAGCGTTTTTTATTGTTTTTCAAAGTTGAGGAATTTTTCTAATCGTAAGGGCAAAATAAAAATGGGAGAAGAATTGTGTAATTGTGTGCAATAGGCCTCACGGGCTGTGGGGTATGGAAAGTGAGCTTTGTGTCTGTACGTTTACAGATACCAGCAGAGCAGGACAAGCAGCAGCCCCTGCTGGTTTCACTGGGACCAGGCTGGCTGGGTCCCACTGGTAGTTCTGGGACTGACTGTGCCTTTCTTTGGAGTCACGTTGGCAGAAGTGGCAGCTCACCCCAAAGTGGCCTGCCTTTCTCATCCCTACCGTTCTCTAGATATTTCAGTATTAATAACTGGCTATTCACTTGTAATCTTTAATCTGACTCTGGGTCTAAGTACAAAATAGCAAATGAATGGTCCCACAACATCAATCAAGTCCCTAATGACTTTCATAATTAATCACCTTATTTAAGTATAATTTCTGAAAGCTTTGGCCTTTGCAATTTCTAAATTATGGAAGAAAGACCAAAGAAAATTCACAGTTTTACTGAATGAAAATAATGTCTCTTAATTGTTTCCCTAACATGACAAATGCAAGAGATCCTCAAGATTGTTCCATCCTTCAAGTTTTGGAAAACACGAGTCAGGAAAAGCATAAAGATTCAGCTACTTCCTAGGAATACAAATGAGAAACTTTTAAGTTTTCATCCGTTAGCTTGAAGCTCACAGAAATCCTGTCTCTCTTAATTTGAGGTAAGAAATTTAATATTTTGATGAATAGATGTAGAAGTGATTATACCTATAAGTTCAGAGGAGTGGTCAATTAGTAGAGGTCTATGGAAGATCTGCTTTTTCTTTTCTTAGCCATGTGTTTAGAAGTTTATAAAGTTGAGAAAACAATACAAATAGACTTCACATTTTAACAGATATTGAATGGTTGGATAAAGATCCATTAATACACTGCATTAAAAGCAGAGGATGAGAGAATTCTGCAATGGACAAGTTTTTGGAAAGTCAGTTCCACAGCCATATGAAGTTATTTCTGGTTCAAAAAAGAGATCTCTGCTACACTGAGAAATTGAAAAAAATTGAAAACCTGATCTGAACAACTGTCAACAGCAGGGCCTGTCTGAGTTCCCAACCACCATTTATTTCTGGAGTAGATCTTTGGAAGCGGGGTGCTGGTTTCTAGTGGTCAACACGATTATTGCACTTAGCTTCCCTTTTCTGTCATTCTGTTGATCCTTTGTGACTGCAAGAGTCTGTGGTCTACAGGTAGAGATAATTGGTTCATATATATATGTGTGTGTGTCTGTATAGCACATTTGTATAAAACGCCTTTGTATGGGAAGAATCTATCCACGTATCTGTGAGTCCATAAGTCTCTGACCAATGTACTAAAATTTACATTTTAGTTACATTATACACTTGCTACTTAAAAACATTTTTAGTCTTCTCCATTATTCCCATTCCTTTTCCAATCCGCATCCTTTAGAAAAACTGTTGAAGAGCCTCGCTTTATGTACAGAAGAGTACATTTCGATGGCAACAGCAACACAAAGTGTCGGAATTGATTAGTGGAAACAGCGTAAGTACAAAGAGCTGCATATAAGCACCTTTTTTGCAGCTGACGTTTCAGGATACTCTAGCTGAAGAGTATCTTATGAAAGCACAGCTTCCCTTTCCCCCTTGCTAAAAAGAAGCTGGTGGCAATAGGGTGCGTGTGACCACTTTTGATGTTAAGGACCATGATTTTTTCTCTGCTCCATCAACTGTTCTGAGCATTACACCAGCTGGGCCAAGCAGTGTCACTTAGAGGTTTGGGGAGAAAATGGGTGGTTCAGGCTTCTGTTGGCCGTGGATGGACTCCTGCACAAGGGCATGGAGGTGTTGATGGGTCATCCTCCTGAGCCCTCATTCAGGCAAAGTCTGTATCAATTCCATAAGGGTGTGCAGAAGCAAGAGCCAGGGTTTGCCCCTGGAATTAGAGGGAAGCGGCAGGGGAGAGCAGACAGCTGGCTGGTGAATATTATATGTTGTCAATTCTCATGTTTACTGTGATAATCCGGATTCCACAGATAACATTGTGCAGTGACGCAGTCCTTTGCAATTCTCTGCCCCTGTCTTCTCCCTCTTCTTTCACACAGTGTGTAGCAGATGGAAACCCTTCCGATGTTCATGTAAGGTCAAGAGAGTACCAAAATGGCTCTACAGATGGCTTTCAAATAGCCATGGGACTGGACTCCATCTGAGAAACCTTGTGGAAACAAGGCCCCGGGTCAGAACTGTCGCTGCCCAAAATTGTGACTTACCCCAGGGAGAAGAGCGAGATATTACTCTTGTTCCTGATGAATGACTACTTGGTTCTGCAAACAAATATAAGGTAAGTACCTTTCTCGTAATGAATGCACTGCAAAATGGAATCAGTATTTTTTCCTAAATGCATCAACCACAGAAATTTCAGTAAATTGAGTCTGCTCTTTTTACAATGCTGAATCAAAATGTCAAACCAGCACAACTCAATTATAGGAGAGGAAATAAAGCAACATGCTGAATACCAGCAAGTTATTTATGAAATACTTCAAATTGCCGATGCCATAACTACCTGTGGAAAATGAGAACGGACAAGGGCATAGATTCAGCTGTGGGAAGATTGACTCAGAGCCTCTTGTTTGCAAAGTTTTAGAATTCAGTTTTTCACTCCATAGGAGCTTTATAGACTGGTTGCACCCTTCAGTCTGTTACTGGATTTTTAGGGGCAAAGAAGTGAGAGGAAGAAAGAATCAGAATTAATGCATTTGGATTTTAAAAAAGGTAAAGGAACTTGTTATTTTGTCAATGCAATATTGATTTGCATTTTGCCATTCTTAAAAAAGATCAGTCACCCCAAAATCCTTTCTACAGAGGAGACAGTATTGCAGTTGAATAACTTTTCTTTGCATTTTTAAGCAGAGATAAGATGCTGAGAGATAAGGTGCAGTGACTTTAATGTCACATGAGGTTGTACCTGAGTGCTTCATATTGAATTAAAAGCCAGATATTTCCAGTTAGATAAATAGCTTTGTTTATGACAAAGGCAACAAATTCAGAATCTCTCCACAACTAATGGGAGACATTAAGTAACTCCAAGACATAGATGTAGTATTCATGCAGTACATTGTTTTTAAATGTAATAATAACAGTTTGAGCCACCGTTGGGAAATCAATGACTAGTTATTGGCTCTAATGACTACATGTACAGATCACCTCTGAGTAATATGATTCTTCTAAAGGTCAAGTTATTTGATCCTGTAATTTGTGAATATTTTTTATTTTCTCCATTGCCATGGGAAGGCAGGGGCTGGGAAAGCAAAGGTCATGAGGTCTGGTTAAATCTTTGGAAGAGCTGGGTAAAGTAGTACATGTGTCCTGCAGACGCTTACCTCTGCACCTGAGGTTGAACGTACTGAGGCTGAGCACAGACTGGTGGTAAAACCGGTACAACAATATTGTGGCAGGACTGTGATTTTAAAGATATATATACTATCATGATATATCCATATCATGATACTAATGTCATGCTCCATTTGGGGCTGTTGATGTGGTTTGCCTTGGTCTTGCTGCTTTGGCTTTCATTCTTTCCTCTTCTCTCCCCAGGGCTGTACTGGTGCCCCATATGGCACCTCCACCCCAGCAGAAGGGCTGGAGGCAAACAACGCTTTCCTTCTCTTCCCCATCACACCCCTCTCTCTTCCCTGCAAAGCAGCAGAGCAGAATTGTCTGCCTCATCCACAGCTGTTGGGTCTCAGGAGAGATATGCGCTCAAAAATGGAATCCCGTATGCTAAAAAGTAGCTCTGCAAGACGGAGAAGGTCCCAGTAAGTGCAGTGTCCCCCTGTGATAAGCTTTGGCGTTTATCATGGGTGATCCCAGGCCTCCAGTGGGATTGGCTAGGAAGAAAGAAGCAAAATAAGAAAGAAATCTACAGTGCTCTGAATTTCTACTGACATCTTCTTCAAAAGGTGTAATAGTGCTGCAGAATGTGGGAGCAGTGTAACACTTGTTTGATACCCGCATCAATGAAAAATTCAGCCCAGTCGACCTGTCCACCATTCTGAGTGTGACAACCACAGGCCATGGCTGTGTTGATGACAATGGTGTGAGTCTGGCGGATGCACAGATGGAAAGGAAATGCCTGGTTTTGCGCTAGAACTGAGGGGAATAGATGTAACCACTACCAGGAGTACCCAGTTCTTATCCCACAGGAGCCAGACCATGAACTCAGCCCCTGTCAAGATAAGACCCACCCAAACTCCTTTCTGGCAGCTCTTGAGTTTCAGTCGTGTCCTGGCAACATTTTCTCATTTTGGTTATACAGAGGAAAAATGTCAGAATTCACTCAGTGTGATTTTATAGCAGACAGAGTTTGTAAAATATGGTCTCTAATGTGTTAAGTGATTTCACTTTTCATTGACTAGATGGAGACCTGAGAGCACTCAGCCCTTTCCAGGATGGAGATCTAAAGAGCAGTCAGCATGAAGTAGTATGCTACCTCCTGCATAGCATTGTCTGTACTTAAGCTGCATTCATGCTGAGAAAATGTGGAGGTAATGCACCTAAGCCAACACATTAGGGATGTTCATTTTCTGTAAGAGACAAAAATGGCATGCACAAATTTCATTTGTCATCTCATTTCTTTCCAGGTAAGAAATCTGAGAGTTCAATCTGAGAATGTGTAAACTTCATTCCTAAACTCCCCACCATATTTAATTGTCTAACATGCGATTTATTTTATCTGATGCAGAGTAAGTGCTCTTAATGCAGACCGAAGCATGTCTGTCCCTTTCAATAGCTGCAAACCTGGGACTGGAATAAATTGTTACTGTACACCCAATCCACTCTCAAAGCTTAACCTTCCACCTATGAGTAGTTAAACTACCACTTCAGATACAGAAGCCTTTCCCTCTCAGATGTGGATATGAATCCCAAACCTGCAGCACAGCCCTACCTCCAGTGTTAAGGCAATAAGTAGAAAGGATGAGACTATGAGGAAAATAAGTAGCTATAAAACTTCAAGTGACCAGGAGTCTGAGTGGTGTGACCTAGTGTTTGGCCAACTCAGATACACACGCTGCCTTGGCAGACCTTGGAGCTTGGAAGAATGAAGATATTTGGAAATGCATCCAGCCAGGAATAGCTTATAGAGAGGGAAAATGCAGGTACCTTGTATGTGGTAGATGATCACGGACTATTTTCAGATGTATTAACTGCATTTTTTGAAGATGGAGTGATCAGATCACTTGGGAGGCGGAGGGAGTCTAGGTCACTAATGGGAAAGTAGTGTGAAAGTTTGGATTAATTACTGACAGCAATTTGGCCTGGGCGAGGGGAGGGAGGTGAAAGGAAGGGGCTGGCATTCGGGGACTGCAGGGGAAATCTCTAATTCTTACACCCTCTTCCCCTCTCGTGAGAAGTGATTCACCATTGTCTCTTACTGTTCTTTCTTCTGTGTAGGGATTTAAAGTACCCGGTCAGTATGGAAAATACCTCTTACATAGATGTTTTCTGCTCTGTGGAGAAAACCCAAAAATATCATAAAGGTTCAGCAAGTCTATGTCAGCCTTAATGGTGAGTAACATGCAAGTTATGTCCTTCAAGTTTTGATGAGTTTTTGGGTTTGAATTTTTGGCTCCGACTCTTCACTTTGCTGCTGATTAGCGTGTTAATGGGTGGCAGTTGGAGTAAAGATCCCTCCAATATGTCACAACTGGAGAGCTTGTGCCACTTGAGGAAAATAATGTTCCTTGCAGGTTATATTTCATATTTATCAGCTTGGCAACAGTAAGTGGTATGAGGAGCTGAAGAGTCCTCAGTGGTAGCAGTGACATTTCAATAAAGTAATTTTCTAACTTATTCAGAAGACCACAATATCTTAAATAATAAAAAAAGAAGTGGTAAGGTGGCTGCACTGAGCAGTTGCTCTGTACTCCGTAGTGTTAGACAGGGGATGTGGAATAATACTTCAACTCGCCAGATAACTGTTAATTATGAGCCAGCCAAAAATAAAACCGTCACAAAACATGATGCTTTCTGCAGCTTCTTGCGTGTTTTTTTGGAATAGCATGAGGAAGCATAAAATATCCCAGGACAGAGTATAATGAAAGTGCAGAACTTTGTTTCAGTGATATAACGGGACTAAATTAAATCTGGAAGTTATGCTTGGGGAATTCAAACACCCATAGAGGGACTTCACTGGCAGATCATTGGGCTGTATGTGAACAGTGCTCAGCATCCATTGCTAATCCCACACAGTAACATAGGGGAAAAGGAGAAGGGAAACAGAGCAGCGGCAAGCATGCACAGTAGGAAAGGATGAAGTTAAAAGGACTCTTTCTACAGCATATATCAGATAATAGAAAGCCTGTGGAAGGCATTGGTCTGTCTGATCATTTACACCAGGGATAAAATCTGTAAAATTGTGTTGATATGTCCTGTCAAGGACACTGGGCAATAGACAGCCAGGTCCAGATTTATCATAATCTGCAAAAAATTCTGTGGTTCAGGCTCGTTTGGGACAAAGTTGTGAGGTGCAATGTCAGGGGTACACCATCTGTTTTCTTGTGCTATTTGAAGAGCACGTAAAGAAAGAGGAAAAGAAGGACTAGGTGAAACAAAAAGATTCTCCACCCAGGGCTTATTGATCCAGAGGGGATGCAGATGTGCCATCATAGCAAAAGAATTCAGTGCAGGTTGCTTTATGTTATCCTTCTGCATCTGCCAAAGCTCACGCTATCGTACTCAGCAATGCTTGCATGGCAGTCACCCTTGTGACTTGCTTTTCATGGCAGATCACACGACAGCATGACGCATTGTCAAGTGTTCACATCCAAATGTTCACACACTTCTATACTTTTTCTAGTGTCTAACGTGGCAACAGAAATGCGAGAAAATGATTTTTGGGAAAGTTATTTTCAGCCTTACAGATTTCAAATTCTTCCTTGTTTCTGCCTCAGGAGGGAATAGTGTTTGTGTAGATTTCAAGTCTCACAGCATAAAATGATTCAGGGAAAAGTACTTGGAGTTTTGGCTTCTGGCTCATACCTCTCCTAACATTTACACTTTTCCAATTTGTTCTTCTCTTTCAGGAACACTATGTTCAGTACCTAAAACTCTAGGGTTTAAGTGGAAAATGTTAGACTAATCCCTAGTAATTTTCAGAATCTAAGCTCTTCTGAGTTTTTTTAAGGTATATCGTGAAACCAGTTTGGAATGTGAATATTTTAACAAATTTTTGGGAAACACGTAGGCTTTCCAGTTTAATGATGAGGAGGAATATGATCTCACAGTATCAAAGACACACAACAGCCTTTTATAGAACAAGTTTTTAGGAGGCAGGAATGCTGCACGTGCTTAGGAAAGGAACTGGAAGGGAACACCCAGAAGCACACATTTCTCTGGCAGTTAAGGAAAAAACTTAAAATATTGTTTAGCATAAATAGAGCCTGAGAATTAGATGAGTGCTTATCCATTATTTTGTGCTAATGAGGAGTATAAGTTTAAAAAGAATAGTATCTCTTAATAAAGCAAAGTATCATTACAGTCATTGTTTCTTATTTTAGCATAAGGAAATACAGTAGTTTCATGGTGCAACTATATTATTGGAAGTAATTTAAATGTTCTTTTTTCTCTATAGAACGTAATTAATACATGTCTAATATACCAAGAATGTTGTTGGATCCTGTACTAATTTCATTTTCAAAACAGAAGAACTTTTGACATAGAAACCTTGAAACCCTGAGTAGCCACTAGCTCCCAGTCTTAGCAGTTTTGCAGAATATTGCTTGTTTACATTGAAGTGATAACTTCTCACCTCATGGTTTCTGCCGTGACTGCAGTTCCCAGGAGCTCTGAACATCATATTCTAAAGCCTGAGAATGCCCTTAGACAGGCCTATAAGCCTTTCTTAGACTTCTGCTGTCTGTATTGATTCTGTGCCCTTTCCCACACTTCAAAATCCTTTGCTCCATAAGGAGATGCTGAGCTTCATGGCTAATGGAAGTGCACAAGCCTCTCAGTGTGGAAAAAGAGCCCCAGCAGCACATGGCAGCTTGATACAATAGCTGTGGATGGGTAGTAAAGAAGAAAAGTACCCACGAGATGCATGTAGCTGGTATGTAACCAGGAACTTGACTGGACAGAGGGTTAGAGATGGTACGATGTGGGATTCAGGTAAATTCAGACTTTTGTGATATTGCTATTACAGTAGAAGGCATCTGGCTTTTCCTGGGGATTGCTTCTGCTTACTGCTTTTTGCTGCTTTGAGGGGAGGCAATTGCTCTTCAGCTGCCCATGGCCCATAGCTGCAGGTTCCACCTTGTGTCTGTTGACTCCCTTTCTGCGGCGTACCTGCATCCCTGGCAGATGGTGTTTGTGAAGCTGAACAACTGGGGAATGATCAATAAGCAGGTCACTAGTACCAGAGATCAGGCAAAGCGGTGTAGTCAGAGAGAGCTGCTTGTCCCCAGACAGCAGCAGCACGCTCCAGCCACCCACAGCTTTGCTGCCTAGTGCGACAAGTGGAGAATTGGACCCTCACTGAACACATTCAGGTATTTTTCTCTTCTGTGTGCTGGGGCTGAACAAAATATTTAAGGACTACCAGGCAAGCATCACATGCCCCAGCCAAATTAATTTCCTTCTTTTTCCACTGCATTTTTCAGCAGCAAAAAGTAATGAGAAATACTTGGCTGCTGGCATTTTCGACTACATCTATTCAGTCTTCCAGAACCGAATGGTTTACCTGGATGCTAGAGTACCAGAGCAAAAGCCTCCTCAGCCGTTAGTGCCCTGCGACCACCTGCATTGGACTTCTGCTTCCATTGGGAGCTCCTGTAATACCTGTCAAACATGTTTAGAGTCTGTGTTTAAACTCCTAGGAAAATACACACTTGACTCTCTCTTGGACGATGCTGCGTGGCCCTGAGCCTCCCACTCTTCATTTGTGATTCAAGAGGGCTTTTGTCAGGTCACAGCTGTAAGCAGAAGGGGCCTGATGCTGCCCTCATATGCACAGGTGTAAGCTGGCCTTGGTTCTTTCAGAGCCCCTGGTATGCATGGCTCTAAACAATGTCAAAATTAAGCCTTGAGTCTTAAATAAATATTGTGATCCTTCTGAATTAGTCATTTTTCTGTCTTCTATGCCTTATTTTCTCAAATAACTCTTAGCAAATATTTAATTATTTGCACTGTCGGGACAGAATGTCCACTCTGTTGTGCTTGGTGCTACATAGTCTCTTGCCCCATACTCTTTTCCTCAGCCCTTCCAGCATGTTAAAAGAGTAGACAGAGGAAGAACTGGGGTTTTTTTTTATAGATCCACTGAGTTTGGATTTGGGGGCGAGAGGGAAAAAGGAGTTACCTCAAGTACTTTTATACAAAGGAAAATATTTTTGTCACCAATGCTCGATGCATCTACCACTTTTGAAGTACCAGAGTCCCATAATTTACAGGAAATGTAGAATTGCAGTAGTAATCTTTTAATTCAGAACTTCCTATTCATCCAAGGACATCCTAAGTACCTACTTGAAACTCAAAAGTCCTTAGTGATACATGTGAACATACAGAAGGAGAGGTCCACTGGGACACCTGCAGTATGTAGGTGTTTCACTGCAATTGACTTTGGTGACATTAGCACCTAGATGCCTTGAGACACTCTTAGATGTTTACCTGTGTCCTTTTTTCTCAAAAGCTTCTTCAAAAACTCATCTCTCTCAGTAATGGGATGGTGGGAAATCAGGGCAAGATAAAGCTCCTCTAGTAGCTTGAAAAATGGGATATGAACACTTTTAAAAGGTACTTTGATTGTTCTTCTGTGCCCCAGTCTCCACATTTCTGAACAGGAGTGAGTGATCCTACATATGCTGTAGAGGTAATGTTTAGTAGTCAAGTACGGTCTGTTCCAAAGTGCTTTGCTCCTGAACCCAGTCATGGTTGCTAAGTGACAACAATCTAATTGTCTCTCATAAATTTGACTAAGCCAAGCATTTAAAAGCAAGAAAATGAAGTGCTAAGGACAATGCAGCTCTCCTGCTGTCCACATAACAAACTAGGTTTGGTACTAATCTGTTTTCTAGAGCAGACAAAGGTATTTGTTTGCTGTTCTTCTCCAGTAACTTTATTATTCCCAAGAGTATTCTAGAGAATTACATTAATTGCTATGGTAATCATAACAGGAAGCAATTACTTTCAGCAAATAACAATTACTTCACCTTACCAAATTTGTTTGTGACCACACCTGGCCTTATCCCAGATTTATAACAAATATCTTTCTGGAAACTACAAAAGAACAGATATTGCTTGCTCTTTGGTGGAGAGGTCTTGCAAATCAGCATGCTATGGCCTTTTCCCCTGCCAAACCCCAAGGACATAAACAGGTACTTAAAAATCTCATCATTTTTGTAAACATCTCATTCTATTGTCAGGGGTGGCTTAGGACTGCTTTTTATTTGTGATTGGTAGCTTGGTGTAGACAAAAATGCAAAATACCAGGACTTGGGAAAAGGCTTGATTCCATGTAAAAACTGGGACTGGCTTGGTTTTGCTTGAGATAGTCCACTATGTTGC
The DNA here is from genome assembly GCF_963924245.1 of Chroicocephalus ridibundus. NCBI lineage: Eukaryota > Metazoa > Chordata > Aves > Charadriiformes > Laridae > Chroicocephalus > Chroicocephalus ridibundus. The sequence goes on along the minus strand of NC_086291.1, from coordinate 7,107,744 downwards.
TGTTACATTCGTGTCTAAGGACTTTAAAGAAGGTACCTATGTGAATATAGATTTAGGAGAAAATCTTAGTAGAAAATATTACAGGGCAAAACTGTTGTGTTAATATATGATTCTTCCTGTGCAAACCGATCAAATACTGTGGCATTAACAGTACTAAAATGTTACAGAATGCCTCACAGAGACATTAAACGATGTCTAAAGATCAAATTTTTTAAGTTAATACCATGTATAATAGCTTTCCCCTGTGTTCCTTTTGTTTTTTAAGCAAGACTTGTATTTTATCCGGTACTGCTTGATAAACTGCCTTTTTTTAATCCACTATGCGAGACCTAGATGGAGAATTTTCCTTGATAAACAATTACAACCGTGTTTGGCTATTCACAGCGCTATTCCTCAGCATCTCTAATACTCATTACACCTGGCTGAATGAGAAATCCCCAAACTACTGATTGCTAAGGTGCTGTGCTGTTCACATAAGTGAACCGGAAAACATTTTGTCCTTGTTTTGTACTAGGGAAGATGGATGGCATTTTCTGCTCTGTTTGTGCTCTCCAGTGCAAGACCAGAACTGGAAAATACCCAGGGGTACCGCTAGGAAGGGATGCTGTCCTCTAGTCAGGATGAAGCTGTAGATGGAGGATCGATAAGAATTGACGCCCTGTTTCTCACCGAGCTTCCACGTTCAGAAGTGTTCTTTGGGGACTCCAGAGAAGTACAATCCATAGCTGGAGGATGGAGTCAGGGCAGCAGGCTAAGAGAAAATGACAGGGAGCTCCCACTAAGTTGGCTCACTAAAACCTTCCACATGTACTTGGTAGCCCAGGTTCTGTTTGCCATGACACAAGTACATCCCAGATTCAAAAGCTGTGTTTCATCCCTGTGGCAACTGTATTTTCTCTGGAGAAAGAGCTCTACAGTGTTAAATAATGTTGATGTTTTTCACTGCTACTTATGTCTAATACAATGATTTATGGTCCTGGGCCTGATAGCCAGACCAAGTACATTCCCCGTGGGTTGCTGGCTGAGAACATTTGCTGAGCCCTGAACAGCACAAACAGAGTATTAAGGCCAGATTTGCTTTTAATCTCTGCTTTGCTCTACGTGCCAGCAATTTGGAGGAATAACTGACATTACCTTGATATCTAACGGTCTGCCTACACGTTTTTTATAAGCAGACATGATCTCACTCTGTGCTTGCTGGGAAAGTACCATCTCCAAACAATGTGTTAGCAAAGCCCTGACTCTGTGCTGATATCTGCATTTGCGCAGCTTCAGGACTGTGCTATCACAGCCGTATGGCTCACAGCCTGCCTGAAACACAGGCTGGGAGAGGTGAAAAGAGAGCTAGAGAAGAGAAAAGAAAGATGGACGAGTCTTAACAAAGTCGAAGTGAGGTTTATGAAACAGCCTGTAGCCTACTTCTCCACCAAACCATGTGAATTAAGCACTTTGCTGCATCTCTAGATACACAAATGTAATTAAAATCTTGCTTAATGTGAATTAATGTGATTGGAGTCAGAATTCATCTTGCTAGGTGATTTCTTTAAATGAAATATAATCTGATTATACATACCAATTATCAGAGAAACTGTATCTTAACTCCCTCAGCACAATTCCAGAATACGATCCTAATTGGTGTTTTGGACAGTACAATGCTGCAAGTTTGGGCACCATGTGATTTTTAAGTGATACAAAAAGCGTGTGAACTGCCATTGTACGCATGTTGTCTTCCAATACCCATTTTTCAAATAGCAGGTCAGTTTTCCAGTTTGGTTTATGTGGCTCAGAAGAGTAAAGGATGAAAATAAAACAGCTTTTCCAACAAAGCCATGTAATTAAAACCTGACACTCAGCCACTAGAGAATTCCCCAGTGGCCAAATGAAAACTGAAGAGTGTTGAGGGATATTAGTGATGTGCTAAGTCATATCCGGCTCCCAAATTAGATACAATCAGAATTAGTGGAGGAAAAGAAAAAATACTTCATTCCATTCAAATTTTAAAAGATACTGCATTATTAGAGTGAGGTAAATTCATGGGGAATGTGAAGGACAGCTGGGAATGTGAATTAATTAATAATGTAGATCATGAAAAACAAAGCGTTCAACAAAATTGTAGGAATGTGGGGTTTTTTTCCTCTTCCCAGACAATTAACAAACCAGATCATCTGTGCATTTTACCACTGCTAAAAAAAGCTGATGAAGTCCCATTCTGATATTGCAAGAGAAGGCTTCCAGGTGTAAAGCCTGGGTACTGTCACTGCCTCATGCACACTTGCTACTGGCGATGGCTCTCTGGATACCTCCCTGAATACAGCAGGCTACCGGTTCTTGGTACCTAAATTCTCTAGGTTCGCTGGGATTGCTGATCACCATTGTGGACTTCATCACCACAATGAAATAAAGAACCCGAAGCACAGATGACGGGTAAGATGCTGTACCTAGTATTGCAGGGTTAGTCAGGCAGAAGGCTACTTTATTCCTGAATGTGTAAAATTAGGTCTCATTAACAGGATTTTATGCATCTGCCAGAATATGTAAAGGACCATGTGCAGTCTTCCTACGGGACTGAACCAGCATCATCCAAAGATAAAGCCTGAGCTGTTGCAAGTTATGCTAAAAATGTGACCATCTTTAATGTTGGGCGTAAAATTCTAATCCTCTAGGGGAAAGGCACAAGAAAGCTTACAGTACTGGATGGCTGGTGAGTTACATCCACAGGGACTAAAATCTGGCTACGATCCTTTCAGATTACCCAGAATCTTACTATAAGGAGAAGAAAGCATATCATTTCAGTAGCCAAACAGTATAAACAATAATGAAGTAAACTATCCTTTGAACAAGCCACCGATCCTCAATGTGTATATGTACATTTTGGGAATACGGGAATTTTAAAAATGCTTACTAAGTGTATATCGAGACTCCACAAAAATTATTTCGTCTTTATTTTATGCAATAAAAATGTAATTCACTTTTGCTATTGATATTCCCTGTTCAAGTGAATAAAAAATCAGCTTAGACTTTTAAAAATGATAGTATTAGCAAGAAGAACAATAGGCATCTTTCTTTTGGCACCATGGGAAAGCTGCAATAACCATTGCTTTAAAGAAAAGACATAAATGCCATTAATCTAAATTACCAGGGAGCAGATGAGGAGGCTAGCCAACAAATCATTTATTGTTATAAAATAAATGCTTCCTTTTATGCGTACGAGCATCGGTGATACTGGGATAGCTGAGGTCACATTAAGAAGCTTAAGAACCAGGTTCATTATTCCAGTTTCTTTAGCATGATCTCTGTGACTTTTAACTATTTCATCACGTCCGTGCGGTAACTTCATTATACAATCCTGTTCCCAGACTCTTCGGGGAACCCCCCTCTTAGCACTTTGCATTTGATGCTAGGCTTGCACCAGTCGCAGTACTTAGGAGCATGTCCTCCCTCCCAGCGCAGCCCACTGGTTTCTAGCACCGCTTACCTGCTGTGCTCCTCCCTGGTCTCAAAGCGCGTTTGACTGTTTTTCACGTTAGTAACGAGGTTGGGTAAGATTATTACTAAAGGCTTTGCCATGGTTTGTCTCCCAGGAGCTTGCACAGATCCCGAGAAGAGAATTCTCTCTACAAGTGCTACACTGACAGTCTCCTGCTCAACCGTGTTTGTCCATAGACTTGTTAATTCATTTTTTTGTAATCATTTTCCCGAGTTGGCCTGCTGGAGCTGTCAGCTTCAGTGGTCTTTTAATTCCCTGTAGTTCCTCTTGGAATACTTTCTAAATCACTCTGTTCACCGGGGAGCCAGTAAAACACTTGAGCAGTTTTGGCTGTCACTTCTCTCCAGCAGAGAACAGCACGGGCACACACAGACTGTCCCCGTCCCGGTGTGCTCCCCAGCTCCTTTCGCCTGCCTTCAGCTGGGAAGAAGTAAATACAAGTGAGAAAATAAAGTGGAATCATACAACATCCTAGGTTAAAAAAAAAACAAAACACAAACACAAAAACCAAACTAGGCTAATTTTAAGTTTATATGAGCAAAAAAACCACTCAACCATGCCCACCAACCCAAACCCTGCTGTACAACCAAAATAGTTGCAATACAGCAAATATGTGTAAAAGGCAGTGTCTCTCCCAGCATCAGGTGTGGGCTATAACATACGGCTTTCCGTTATGGATTCCTCTGAGACTCCTGCAAATTAATTGCACTTAACAACCACTGCTACAATTAGTCTCTTATTTTTAAAAGACTAGGGGTTTCCTCCTTCCTTGCATAATTGGTAGCAATGATGTTAATTGATAGGGCCTCCTTTCAGCTTGCGATTCTAGTTAAGGACTGCTATGGATTGTCACATAAATAGGAGTAGGGTTTTGCGTATGTTTCTCTTATTAAAAGCAAAAGCCAGTCAAGGGAAAACCAGCCCAACACAAGTTTTACGGTGGCTCCCTGCAGTGTGGGCTGGTGGAACAGAAGATGTTTTTTCAAGGGCAAGGAATAGGCAAACGTAAACTTTTCAGCAGTGTGCCTGTGCACGATTCAGGATTCATTTCAAACATCAGAATTGCTGGATTTCCATCTTGAACCCTTGCAAAGGTTCATTTCAATCCAGCAGCAACCTCAGAGTGCCCACCACCACATGCTTTGCAGGAAGGAGGTCAAAAAAACCCAGTAGTAGATGGCCAGGGAAGAATAATGATGCGCCAATGGGGAAAGGAAGTTTCTTTCATCTTCCTGGTTTTGTCCTGAAAGCAAGAATCTTGCTTACGTTTTGTAAAACCAAGCAGATGTTTTAAAAGCAAAGCAAAACAGATACAGCTGCAAAGGGTAGATTTGTCTCACCTTGTTTTAACTATTTAAAAATTAGCTGGTCTCAGCTATTCTTCTCACTTTAACTATCTAAAAATTAGCTGGTTTCAGATATTTGTCCACACTCCCCCGTAGCCAATGGAAATAATAGAGAGTAACCAGCACTTGGCAATTCATCTTGGCCCAGGAGAGGTATTTCACCCTGTAGCAACATGTGTTCCTGCCATTTGCTGTTGGAAGGGACCCAGGTGGCTGCCTCGGAGCAGAAGCCTGCCTTTCGGATCTTTATAGGCAAGTGAGATGAATCCCAAATGGCAAGACTGCAACGAGCTTCCCATTAACAATAGGTAAAACACTGAAAAGCAAAGAGATGCATAAAGATTTTGTCCATCTCTCACAGTTCCCACAAATGTTTGTGTAAGATATCAAATGCAGATCAAGCCACACTTTTCGACAAATAAACTGCATTGATCCTACATCACTGAAATCTGCAGAAAAACAAACAAGGAAACATCTGTCGGTACTGATACGAGTAAGCAAGGATCCGAAACTGGCCATAACTTTGCCTCATGATGCTCTCCTTGCTCCTACTGCTCTCCAACAAAGCCACCAGGGATTTGCACAGCGCTGGTACCTGGGTGCACCTCTGAGAGCAGCTGCAGGGGGAGGGCATTTCACATTGAAACAACCAGCAGCGTGTGACATCCTACCGGAGCTGTGGGATGGCATCACTGCATGTTAGACTGTAATGAAAATCTGTCGTATAAGGAGGTGCCTCGGGCTCAGAAAGGTTGGAACGTTCACAGAAACTGTAGATGGCTCTTTTAGTGGAATATGATCCGGGCATTGCATTGATTAAATGTTTTTTGACAAGTCTGACTGGAAGAAATGCACTGAACTGTTTAATTCATTACTGAAACACATACTAAAAAAAAGAAAACTAGTTAACGTACTAGGAACGTGAAAAGTCAAGACAAACTTGCTTTTTAAGAGTTGCTATTATCCTTTACCTGTGAAGTGTCTCTCTTCTTATCTGTAAATGTTCTGAACACCTCAGAAGTTTAGGCTGCTTTAAGGAGCGGTTCTGAAATGCAAAGAGCGTATAAAAAGCAATGTAATGGTCTGCTCGAAGAAAGAACATTTTGTCTTCTGACAGATCCTGACCATGTTGCTCAGACCTCCCCTGCTAAGACTGCCTTTCAGCAGAACCGGCCTGCTTCACTGAGTTTCTTTTACTATCTCTTATCCATGGCAAATGGAGATTTTATTTTATAAATGCACATAACACTCTTCCATGCCATCTGCAGTTTTCACTGCTTCTCATTGGTGATTATTCCTCTTGAAAGGCGAAAGATGAGGCAAATTAATGGTCAGCATTCACCACGAATCCTTCCTCCTTTTCCTTTAGGATGTTCCTGAAATGCAAACGATGAGAACAAGAAAAGGTTCAATATTCTTTTTGACAGCTGTCTGTGTCAGCGTTAATTAGATTCCATCAGGTAGCCAGATACTCCTAGAGAGAAAAATCTTTGTTATTAATAAACACACCTGGCTTGGGTTTTGTAGCACACGGTCTGGTAATATGACAGAATAAAAGCCTGGTAGCTGACGTGGGCTTTCTTCCCAGCCAGATTTGACTCTTGCATGTAAAATGCATTAAGTGAGTTTGTCTTTTCTGAAGGCTGAATTCTGACTTGAAGCACAACCTGTGGGGCAGATTCCCTTAGGTTGGAGACTGGATTTGAATGAGAAGGGGGAGGTCAGCATCCGCTGTCTAAATAGAGTTTATGCACGCTTACCTAAACTCTCAATTTGCCTTCAGTAATTCAAAATTGGAAGCATGCAAATTATTTTCTAAAGCCCCAGAATGAAAATGGGTTGCGGTTTTAACATAAAGGCAGCACTTCATGAACACGGGCCGTCGCGTTGCGATGAAGTCTGTGCTAATGGAACAGGTTATCGCAGTAAAACCTTATTGCTGTGAAGGGCGTGTCTGCTTCTGCTTTGCAGTCCAGCATCTCCTCCTCCCAGATGATGCAATTCCATCATCATCCTAAATCCTGGCGTTGTGTAACAGGACAATTGCACGCGGGAGGGAGCGTTGGTGGTGTCAGTTTGAGGCAGAGCGCGGTTGGTGTGGCATTGCCCAGGGGACTCAAGGAGGAGCAGACCTGGGAAGGCAGCTTGGCTGTTCTCAGCCCTTCTCTTCATTGGGAGAGAAGAAGGTACGCTTTCCACGTAGGACAGGAGATAAAACAGAGATACAGAGAAAGGAATCATGTAAGACATCTGTAGCAGATGTGGGAAACAAAACCAAATTTCCTGACTGCAAATGTGAAAAGCCCGTATTTCCCTTGGCACATTTTAATACAATTTACACTCTGAAGGGTATTTTTCTTCCTCCAGGATTCCAATAACTTGCACTCTGCCTCTTAAGGCTACTTACCCGCTGGTGCTGGCCTGGGGCAGGCAGGTTCTCAGCAGTTTGACTGCTCACAGCTGCTACCTGGCAGCTCCAGGGAGCCTTCTGAGGGGAGGCAAAGCCAAACTTCTCCAAACTTAACCTCATTACAGAGATTTTCATACAGCCATGGTGCTGTAGCAGAGAGCTTGCCATTATTTCTTCTCAGCGGGGATGCAGGAGTTGCTGTGCTCTCTGAGATCAGTGCTTCATACGCTCCAGAGGTCTGGCTCTGAAAGCAGGTGGGATTATCTCCATCTAACAGGACTAACACAGAGACGACAGTCCTGGGAGACTCGGAGGAAGTTATTGCCTTTCGGGAACCGATCTATGCCAGGAAGCACAGTCTTTTGCATCCCTGTCATGTTTCCCTTACCTAAGGTAATGACCATTCTTATTATCCGTGAGAATGGACAAAAGGGACTTTTTGCTAGAGAGTGCTGTGCATGAGAAACGGTATTATTTAAAGCCTTCCTGGAGAGCCGGTGTATGCATGAACAGACACATGGCATTTCAAGCATTCTCTTACTGACACATCCTTCCTTCACGTTAACCATGATGCATGAGCTGTCCCATCTTAGCATGCCCAACGGGCAAACGTTTTTTTGCAAGACAAGCTCTTCACTGAGTTTCTGCAGGACCCAGAACCACAGGTCCAAGGTGAGTGAGAAGGAATCTTAGGCATTACTACGGTAATAATTACAATACTGTCACTCCGTAAAACAAGGCTTCAGTTTGGCCAACTGGAAGGCCAAATCCCTAAATTCCAGATGCTGTGAGAACTTGTTTTTCTTCCACTGTTTTTATTCTTTCCCTGGTTGCAGGCTTTTAATCGGTTTGTTTGGGAGATGGTCCTTGACGAACAAAACACCACAGAACTGGCACATCTCAACATCCTTCAGTGACAAGGTTTGCCGTTTTGCAAGTCATCCACCGCGGATTCAACCTGGGAGGAAGCAGCTTTAGCTGGAGGTGGGAAGAGTGGGACAGGAGGGTGTTGTGATGTAGAGGGATGCAGGGAAGAACTGCTTGTGCAGAGAGCTCATCCACTCCAGCCTGCAGCTGTGGGGGAGGGTTAGTCCCTTGAGTAAAGCCACTCTTAAATGGCTGTGGCATTTCCGTGGAAGGGTGCATCAACTCCCTATCTGCATAGGCAGGAGTAAAACTCACCTCCCCTCAACTGAAGGCCATGTCCAGCAGAATACTATTACGAAGTTGTTATTTCTGGAAAAGAAAAGCAAATCAGGTTTCATAGCCTGGTTGTAGTCCCATATGTGTTTTTAATTTCCCAAACTAGGGATTTTGATTGCAGGAACCTCTGCACAAAGTTCTCTTTTTCCCCTTGCACCTTTGGTGACATACCCAGCTGGACGCTGATACACGGTTGAGCAGACAGCGGCCGTGATTACTGCCCTGCAACACTTTGATAAGAGAAGTGCGGCAATTTTCTATGTCGGACTGTGATGCGGTATAAAAAGCCTATTTCTGTTAGACTATTTCAGCTTAAGTACTTGTGCGCTGTTCATGCCAGCCTCAGCTAGAAAATAACGCTGTGCTGCATCATGAAAAATTTCTAAGTGAAGGCAAGCTGTTCCAAAAGCAAAACCCAGGGTATTCAGGGCAGATGTAAAAACACGGCCACCAGCTGTGCTTTGAGATGGACCAAAAGAAAAGACTTTGAGATGAACAAATGAGAAGTCCCAATGATATTGAGACTCATCTAAATTCCTGCACCGAAAAACCTGTGGAAATGGGGATTAGTCACTAAAGTAGTTGCAAAGATGGAGCCGGTTGCAAACCACAGGGCTGTGCAGCTCCTGCCCCAGCTGCAACGTGCTCCAGTTCAGCTCGAGCAGGGTGCACGGCTCTTCCTCGGCTGCTGCAGGGAGCAGGGGCTTCTGCTTGTGAATCGGACTGGGAGTTTTGCAGCTCAGAACAAAACTCCTCCAAGACAGAGCATGTGTTTAAGCTGACACAGATACCTCGCACTGCGTCACCTTTGTGTGCTCCAATGTAAAACATTGCCAGTTTAGGGTGCTGCATTTTACAGGTCCACGGTGAAGATGCAAATAATCACATGGTGGGCAGAACTTGGGGCAATGAAAGGTTATTTTTGTTGGTAATGAAAAAAACGGGAGGGAGGGAGTCAGCATTTAGGTGAAGGTGGGATAGAGAGAGCAGAGAGTGTTTTTTCCAGTGCAGGGGTCTCTCAGGCCTCCCCCTTTTGCGGGGAGCCATGGGGTGACGGGAGCCACGTGCAATGGGTGCTGTGAACTGTGGGGGCTGGTGTGGGCCTGGGGTGTGGAGGGCTCACCCGACCGAACAGGGTCTGCCGCGCCTCACCTCTGCTTCTCCATCCACAGCCACGATGCAATCCGCTGGGCGTCTTTTCTGGAATTTGTCTTTGTCCTGATTTTAATTTTCCTTTCTGTTTTTCCTCTTCCAGTGCGGGGTGTTCCCCAGCGCAGAGCTCTGGAGCAGAGCTGTCCCTCTGCTTCTCCATGGCTGTCTCCTCCCACAGCGGCTGCTCCTTAAACAGAAATCCAGCTGAGGCAGCAAGTAAGTTTTGCATTCTAAAATCTGAAAACCTCCTCAGTGATTCTTGGCAGATCTCATTTATTGCCTGGGTTTATTACTATATGTGTGGTTTCCAAAGCACAACTCACATGGAAACATGCAGCATATTTAATTTGGACACATTCTCAGAGCTTCTTTGCTGCAAACAGAACTTGCTCAAATGAGTAAAGAAATACATTTAATTCTTTAAAACTTAGTGAGTTGTTTTGCCAGACACAGACATTACCCACAGCAAACATTTTTAATTAGCGGCTCTCTAGCAGTTATGTTGCCTTCCTCACTTGCCTTTCATTGAGGGCAGTTAATTTCTGTGTTTATCTGGTCTACTTGGGATGTACATGATGTGCTAATGAAGACAGAGAGAACAATAATGATGCTTAGCACTTATACAGCACTTATTCCATTTTGCTGCATAAATATTAACTGATGAATCTTCACAAGGGCCCCAAGGAATAGATTAATACTATTATCTTTCTATTTAGGGAAATAGAAACAGAGAGGTGAAAGAAAATATGAAAAGGAAGCAGAAGTGCACAGATGCACTTTTCTAAGCTCTTTTTGTAGCATATGAAAGAGGTCTGTAGATGTTGTTTATAATTCTGCTTACAGTTTACATTTAGATGTAACAGGAATATTAAATCTTGCCTTCATCTGGCTTTACTGGGAACTTGACAGTTGAGAAGCAGAAACATCCTTAAAATCTAACTGAAAGGTGAGAAAGTTAAACCGTCAGGGAGGATTTTTCTTCCTAATGTTTTATTTCAATAGGCATTAGAGATAGTAAAGACTTGGAAACAGAATGAATAAAAATCACTTATCTCAGTTGGGCACCGCTTCCTTGCCATTCTGTTTTCTTCAGAAGTAATCATCCTGCTCCTCCATGCACAGCCGTGCTTCAGCACTCTCTGGGCTGCTTTTGTGTCTGGTGCAGGTCCCCACACCACATTCCCTGGATCTGTATTTTAAACCCAAACTGAGCAAGAAGAAAGGGACCTGGGTTTGGACAGATGGTAAGCGCTGGCTCTTCTGTCATCCTCCCTTTGAAAAACGCTCCAGTACTTCTTTAGTGACGTTGAATGTATTTTGTCCCAAAGAGCAGAAATTAATCCCTTCAAAAATTAAGATACTTCATTCTCTGATAGCATTATTATCCTTGAAGAAACACAATACATTACATAAATGAAATTTTTTGCTTGTATTCCCTGAAAGATGCATTTGTCCTTTCAAAACAGAGACATTATGTTCTTAAAATCCATTTTTAATTGTGTCCTGGTTTGAGGTAAAACAGAACCAATTTTCTGATTTGTAATTTTACTTTTTAGCTGGGCCTCTTCCAACTGACTAAAGTCTGAAATTAACAGCATATTGTTCAGACACTGTTCACTCTCAGAGTGATAAGACTTGATTATACCAAGGAATGGTGCGCACAGAGGCTCTTGCTTAGACTTATTGCTATAACATCCAAGGTCAGCTCACTTCGTTGTTTGCCCCGTTAGAGGGTCGGAAGCGGAGAAGCGTAGAGGGGTCCCACCTGCAGGGAGGAGCAGACGGGACAGGTGACCCAAAACTGACCAACAGGGTATTCCATCCCATCTGCTTCACGCTCAGTATAAAAGCTGAGGGATCAAAGGGACAAGGCTGCTCTGGCTCGCCTTTTCTTCAGTGGCCGATGTCTGAGGAGGACCCTGTCTGTTGGTCTGCCTTTGATCCTGATCTGAGCACTCCTGACTCTAGTTCCGGAATTCAGCTCCTGTCCCTCGCTGACTCCAGTCTGGGACTTTCCCTGTGTCTGCTGGTGACGCGATCGTCATCCTGGGAGCTGGATACGGTTTTGTAGATATTGTATACTTTTTAAAATTTTATTATTATTTCTTATTTCCTTATTTATTATTATTTTCATTAAAGTAGTTTAGTTTTTTTTTCTAAACTCGTAAATCTCCTTATCTCTTCCTCTCCTCTCTGAGGAGAGAGCCGGGGGAGGGCCATCTGTCATTCTGATTGGCCAATCCGGCCAAAACCGCGACAAATTGAAAAGCCTTCCACTGCCTACCTACAGGTGTGGATGTTTTCTGATTACAAAACTTTAGAGTGGCTATGTTTCCTGTTCAAGGGACAGCGAGATAAACTCACAGTAATGAAAGGGCGGAAGCAACGTTAGTCTCGGGGATTAAAACAGATGGGCTTATCTGGACTTCCATTGAGTTTGCAGAGAGTGAGGAAAAATTGACTTTAGATAGAGCATGTTCACTTAGATGCAATGTTTTTATATACAGAGTATATAATGAAAAATGTGTTTCTATACTAGCGATGTCTACTCTGCAAATTGAGGTATGACTGTAACCATGTCAATTTGCCTCCTCTCTGTATGGAGAGTGGTGCTGCAGCATCTTGCAGATAGCACAGCTGCACTTGGGGACAGACATGCAGCAAAGATGTCACCAAAGCGGGTTTGCCAAGACAGCAACTACTGGTGGGTGAAAGGAGAGACGCTGCTAAGAGTTTTGAGGCAGTAATGCTAAAACTGGAAGTGCTTCAGGAGGGCAATGGAGGTAGGTAAGTTCTCAGAAGCACAAGTCCTCCCTCCTGGGCAGCTGCTTGCCGTGAGTGTCCCCATGTTGACACCACACGTGCCCCTGCTCTCAGGGACTGCCTGGAGCATGCCAAGCAGGAGAAACTTTGTGAGTCTTGGCCTTGCACGACAAGCCAGAGCTCACCTCGCCGTTCTCCAGCTGCTTTGTCAGCACACTGGCGCAAGGGTGAGTCAAAGTACAGGGTTAAAAATTTCATTGGTGTATAGGAACCAAAGCTAAAGACAGATTAAAGAAAACAAAGCACATCAGCTGTAGTTAGTTATCCCTGGTTTTAACAAGTTTTTCAGGATTTTCTTCCAAAGTACCACAAGCTATAAGGTAACTTGGAGTTGAGGGCAGATTCTAGTAACCATTTCCAAAGCTGGATGCGGTGCTGAGGACCCTGCCCTCTGCTGTGATCATCAGTCCGTGTTTGTACTCCGGGTTCATTGGAGTAGCTACCTGAGTACAGAAGATTTTCCTCCCCAGAGTCTTTTCTCTGAGATATTAGCAAATGTACAAATATTATTTTGACATTGTAGGTAGACCTCCCTTCTTCAAGTCTTCCCTTGCATCCCTTAGTTAACACGTTTCTTATCTTTTCTGGGCTGCCGTGATACTTTAGAGATCACATATTATGAGAAACAGCAGTTGTGCTTACAGCTTTGTAGAGTTGTGGCTTCCAGCTCATTGTGAACTTGAGAGCGAGCCTCTGCTGGCGATTTTGCTGCCTGAATTAGGTAAGTGCTTTTTCGCAGCTGATGTTCCTTTCTCCCCCACACTTCCTATTAGTCCTGTAGTCCTGCCGCCATTCAGGGTGCAAAATGCAATGTATGATCAGAGCCACTTTGGGAGTTCCTCCTACAGTAAGAAAATGTACCATTTTCTCATGTAGCTGTTGCAGATAAAGTTGCAGTTCACTTCTTTTAGTGGATTTTGCCATAGAAAAAGGCTCTATAATGAGCAGCAGTTTTGGGCGAGATGGCGACCATGCAAATCTGTGCTCACTGGCCTCCCAGAGCCAGGGTAGCGTGTGCCGGTTGTGGACTCCTGCGATGTCTGCTGGCTTCTTTGGTGGAGTTTTTGCTCACAACAGTTTAATGCTTTGTATTTTTTGGTTCCAGAAGGAAAACAGTGAAATTACTTGCAGTGATGTCCCAATAAATTTTCATTTCAGTAAGATAAATTGCCAGTGATCACAAGACAAAGAAGCTGTTAATGACTCACGCTATTTCTTTTGGGTTTTTTTGGGTTTTTTTGTGCAGGACACCTGCACAAAGTACTGCACTTAAAATTGTTCATTTGATCTGAACTGGCCCCATTCAGTCTCCTGGCAATCAGGGGAACCACAAACCCCATCGATGTAATTTTATTTTCTTAAGTGAGCAAATACAAGCACGTATGGTGTCAGTATGGTCAGATTGAGCCTCACTGCACCTTCTAGTCACTCTCAGCCACTCACAGGCAAAAGTCTTTCTAAATCTTTCTCTTCCTTGCAGCTCTCCCAGGTAGTTTTGGGGAAGGTGCCTCCCCAGCAGGGTCTGGTAATTGCCTGTAGGTTTCCAGGGGTCAGTAAAGGCGGGTGGTTGGGGCTGATCGGTTGGGGCTGATCTCTTGTATGAGCCCATCAGCTTTTGAGAGAGACGCTTAAGGCGGAGACTAAAACATGTTAAAAGCCAGCAAGTTGTCTCATCCCTTTGTTTTTTAATGGAGATTGCTCCCTCTAATATATACAAAGGTATTGATTTCTCTTTTGAGTCAATGACAAAATGCGTTTCTGCAGCTTTTCTTTTCTTTAGGCTGCGTTTGTTACTTGCATCAATAAATCGTGATGTTGAGCTAAATGGAAACTATGGTCTGTTCCCCCTGGTGCTCCGACTGGGACCACCGGTTTGTTACATCCGAGGAGAGCAGCCGGGGGTGGGAGATGCTCCCTGGGAGCGTGGCTGTGCCTAGGAGGCCCAAAGCAAGGAGGTTAGGAGCCACAGAGATTCTGGCCATCCTTCCTAGTGCTTGCTGGGGCTACCAAGCTAGCGCTTGGGATTTTAAATTGGGATCCCTGAGACATGATGGATGAAGTGAATATTAATACAGTTATGCGTATGACCGGAGCCCTTCTGGGGAGGGTGATAAGGCAGCGCTGACCTGACACGGACAGCTCAAGAGTTTGAATGCAAAGAGGAAACGGCAGGGTGTGCAAATGGGATCTGGTGTTTTATCCCTTGGAAATCTAAGAGAACCGTGTCAGTGGAAGGGGTTTGAGGCCTTTTGCTGAATGAGGTGCTTGAAAGGAAATGGGCTGAGTCTTGGGTCAGACCAAGAGCCTTTCTACTGAGCTGGGCGGGTGGGTGAGTTCTCTTTTCACAAGGTCGTCACTGGGCTTCCTCTGATTTCTTTTGTCTGAAATGGGAGGTTTTCGGCTGAAAAACAATATATATTAAGCTGTCTGGGCAGAGGACAATGTATTTTTCCCTATTCCATCTCATCAAACAAACCTTTAGAGGCACATTTACCAGATTAGGGCTGGAAAACCATCTCAGGCTGCTTAGTCAGATCAACAGCTTTGGCCTCTCGGCTGTGCTTCCCAGGGAGGTGACAGAGCAGGGCTGCCTGCGCCAGCAATGGGCGCTGCCACGGGCCCTCTCTTCTGCGGAACTGAACCACAGCCATTGGAGAGCATTCATTTTCAAATAAAAGTATTTTAAAGAAAATCAGAATGTAGTGCACTTTATAGCACCTCTCCTAGGACAGAAACTGGGAGCAGCAAGCTTACACTATTTGCCTTTCCTCTAATTCCAGATATCAGTCAGCTGGCTGGGATTTCTGATGCAATCTTTGTACTGGCGTGAAAATAGCAGCGTATCACATTGGTAAATCTCTTACCAATAAATAAATAAAGCAGTTAATTTCTAGCATGTTATTGCAATGATAGCACTAACAATAAAAATGAAGAGCAGTTACGGTTGAAAAATAAATCTGGGCCAATCCTTATCACTATTGTAAGAGGCTACTCTCATTTATTCTGTCTCTCTCTTTCATTGCAATGAATTGCATTTCTACTTTGACCCTTTGCTAGTTATCTTTGATGCTGAGGGATCATATCTTGTCTGCACTTCCCAGCGAGCTGAACGGACTGTTGTTCTTCACCTGGCTGGTACACAGTGCCTTACTGTAGTCAACTTGAATTAAATAAACGCTTGAACCAAGTAGGACTTCCCTTGGACTGGCAGGACTTCTGCGTCTGTGCTGCTGGGTTGTTCTTGCTTGCTTGCATATTGTCCTTTTACTGCATTCATTCATTGTATTCGTGGTGCTTGAGGAAATCATGAGCTTTCTGCTGGAAATATCAGTAAACACAGGAAAAAATTGCCTGCAGCGATTTTGAGGCCTCCAGTAGAGGTTAGGCAGGAAAGATAGCTGTCAGGTATGATAAAAACAGATGAATCTGCTTTGGGACAGAGAAATAGACTGCATAACTGCAGGGCCCCTTCTAGCTTAGTGTGCCCAGGTTTCTATATAGCACGTATGTTATTAATATGCATATTAGCGTCCCAGTGTGGTGCATTTTAATATCACTCATACTGCAATAAAATTTGATTTCCCCGGGAGAACATTCATACAAAATTACCTTGTGCCAGCTTCCAGAATGAAAAGAGCATGACTTTGGCATCTGAATACAGTGATGTTTTCATGACAGAAAACTGGAGAGCAGTGGCTGGTGTGGTGGGGAGCAGTGCCTGGTGCCAGCGTGCACTGCTGTGCCCTGAACAAGGCTGGGGCACGCTTGGAAGTGGTGCCTCCTGAGCAAACCGGGAAAAGCAGAGCCCCAGGTCGTGGGGTAATCAGAAAGGATTGGACCACTGGGAAACAGCTACATTTGCAAAACAGAGAGAGGCTTTGCAGAAATAAAATGGAGAGTTCAATTTGTTTAATAGGAAGATATGAGCTGCCACAGTCTGGGCTGGTTGTCTCTTGATGGATCCACTCACTGGAACCCCCCAGCACTTCCATGCTCTTGGATTCGGGGCAGTTCTTTGGTTACGGCTACTGGATGCCAAAGTGAAGAACCCTAACACTTCTTGTGCAGCGAGACCCTACAGGTTAACCTCTTTGGCCTCTGAAAAGAGAGGTTTCATCCCTCAAATCTTCCCAACAAGAAATGTAAAGAAGGTCCCGTGGGCTCAGCAAACCAACCTGCTAATCACCTTCCCTCTTGAACTAGGCGGGAATGGCACAAAGTTCTAGAAAATAGCTAGACCCTGAATGCAGCTCCTGCACCTATCCCTCCCATGTTCGTCCTCCCCAAGCTGCCTTCTCCACCCTCTGAGCCCTTCTGGCAGGCAAAGCCAGCAGCCCTGCTTACAAAGATGGGATTGTTCAGCATGTGGACCAGGCGTGTCCCTCAATTATCAGATGTGCTCATATTGTCATCTGGTACAGCCACAACAGAAAACAGGGGAAAACAAATATAAAAGCTGTATAGCCTTTCTGTATTTGTGACTTTTCCTCTTTTTCTCCCAATACAGATTAGTGGTGTTGGTATTTGCCTTCGCTGTGCCACACGATTTGGTGATTACAATAAACACAAGTCCTTACCAGGTTCCCAGCTACCTAGCATACAACTCTTCATCCACTCACCACATTTATTGCCTCGTTTTCTCAACTTCTGTCTGAGATCTGATGGTTTCTGTTCATCTGACGGACCGGTGTTCTTGCTTCCTCATCTGCCCTGTCATTAGACTGGTCTCCAGTTCCCATAGAGACTGCAAGCCTCACCTTGCTCTCTGAATCAGAGTCCCTTTGTTGCTTTTCATGACTGAAGAAGGACATTAGTTTGCTCCAGGCACCTAAGTGGAGAAAAAGATGTATTTGATTCCCTCAGCACAACAGTAATTTAAATGAGAGCAGCCTCAGACTACGGAGGGACTACAGAGAGCAGGTTGTTGTGCGAAGGTCACTGTGTGGCAGCTTTAATGAAACAGAATCTCATGGAGCACTTGACGGCAAATGAAGGCGGGACCTTGAGGTCTCGAGAGGAGACAAGGCTATTCGCATTCCTCTAATGCAAAAGCAGCAATGTCCTTAATACAGAAAGCCAGGAAGATTAAGAGACACTGATTATCGCTCCCAGGCATTAGCTGTGTCTGCTCTGACCTGCCCCTCCTGTTAGCGTGAGGCTGGCTGTGCACGTTACGCCTCATGGTCTGCTGCTGCTGCTGCATGTGGCTAAAAAATACCTCTGGCTGGAGCAGCCGAAGGTAGCACGTGCTACCTCCTGTGCAGGAGGGCAGAGAAACGAGCCCCAAACCTCACCCCCCGTTAGCACTTCTCTGACAAGGCAGTGGCCAGCAGAAATACAGAGATCTACTGGAGCAGCAGCCGGAAGGGAAGGGTGCAGCGGGGCAAAATCACGATGCAGTGGTTTCACCTGGAGCTGTTGCCTACCAGAAGCCTGTCCAGTTGTGTTCCCTGCGCCCCTGCAGGAACGAAAGAAAAACGGTGTTTTCATCCTGTTAGCTCTGAGTGCCCAAATGCCAACCATTAGAGGCCAGCGCTGGTAGCCAAGGGAACAGTCCTCCCACAGGAAAATAAGAAGAACAAAGCCGAACAGCACGCGGAGAGGACAGCACACAAAAGGCTCATCAGATCATGAGAACATCTGGGTTTTGTTGCGGGGTTAGGTTGTTTTTTTTTTTTAAATATAGATGGCTAGCTCTAATCTTTTATCCATTCCGAGCGCTTAGACCACCTGCAATCTAAAGTGCTGGGGCACTCTGCAGCCATTAATGAGTTCTGGGAATGCTTCAAACAGCTATTGCAATCCCATTGAATAAATGCATAGCTGGGCCTGAACTAAAAAACTTGCTCAGTTTCCAAAAATCAGACCTCTGTGTGTGCGCACCAACCCGCTGGTTCAGCCCTGGCTACAGATAGAAAGTGAAGAAGCCTGTGAGGCAAGACCACCTTTCTGCCCCAGCCCTCACCTCCTCTGCCCCACAGGGGTTTAAACTCTGTGCAGGCCCTTATTTGATAAAGGCACATTAACAGCCATGTGTTGGTGCCGTAGGGGCGTATCGCTGCTGGGAGTTTCAACCCCTATGGATTGTAGAGGAATTAAGAGAGGAGATCTTGAACTTGTTTTTCTGTTTCAGGTTGTCCAGACACTTTGCAGATACCTGAGAGCTAATTTGATCTGATTTGGGATCAGACCTGATCTGAATGTGCCATGATCTGGATCTGGTTCCTTTGTTAAATTAGCAAAATAGGCTTTGGATTGTGATGGTTTCCTTTAGGAACACACACACCTGGGACCAAGCTCTGGAAGTCATCATGTGCTTAATTCCAGAGCTAATCAAGGTAGTCCAGCATCTATAAGGCGCCCTAGCAAGCTTTCTGTTACACAAAGTGTTACGGTAGTTCTTGCCGCACTCTGGAGACATCAGGGAAGAAAGCAGCTTGATGTGCTGCTTTCCTGCAATCAGGAGATGCTTCAAGGGCCAAATTGAACTACTTGCCTTTTTCTTTTACTGATTGAGCAATGAGAAAAAATAGAATTCGCTTTGAATTAATTAATCAGTTGAGCTCATTTTGTATAAGGACAGGTAAATTCTAGCTAGAAATAATTCCTCTGCTACGCAATTTATTCTGTCTCATTTTTGCTGTGAAGCCACCCTGCTTTTCAGACTCTCTAGTGTTTTGATCCTGCTTTTTCTTGAACAGCTCTGCTATCTTCATGGAGTGTTTGGGCCAAGATAAGTTACGCTCCAGCAAGTCCTTTAAAACAACCTCCCAGATCCCAGCTGAGGGAAGCTGATGCTTCACGTTGCAGCAGAAAGTGCGCAGAGTCCCTTTGGTTTTAACCATATTCATAGGCTGAGCAGCATTGCACACAGCAATTTCTAGCAAGAAACAGCATTTATGTTTGTCACTTCTTAGTTTGAGCCTCCAAGCACAGAGTATTCAATCAATTCCTCTCCACACGTTCATCTGATCAATTTGCAGTGTCATGACAAAAGCAGAGAAGAAATATCCCATACCCCAGATTGCACAAGGACCTTTCTGAAAGAAAATTTTCCAGTATTAAGGTTCAATGCAATTAGTTTTCAAGGTTATATCTTGCTTCCCAGTCTCACAATATTTCTGATTCAGCCTAGCGAACAGGAACCGAATCAAAAAACTTTTGTTCTTTCATATTTAAACATCAAAAGATGTTACTAACTTTCTTTCTGCCACCTTATGGATGTCCCCAGGCAACGTTAATGCCTTTCAAGAGCACTAAGCGAAGCGTGAGCAGCCTCAGGCTTGCTGCTCTTCAGCAGTGTTAGCCGTAGGCTCCTGAGCAGCAGGCGTCTCCCCTTGCCTCTGTGTGCCGCTTCCCCAGGCTGTGTGCAGGACGCTGGCATCGCACGCTGGCAAAGGACCTCACCTTTGGCTCCCCAGAGGGCCACGTTTCCGCCGCTGCTTCTAAGTCATAAAACTTGTCCATAGTTTGGCTTGAAAGTTCTCACAGATTGTTGCAACTTACCCGTTTGTGGGATGACAGCAAGTATTCTGGCTCGGTACTAAAAAGTGCTGAGGGAAAATATTAATTGAAATCAAGCGGAGGTTATTTATTTATTCAAATCATAGATCAACAGCCTTGCTTGAAATTGTTCCCCAAAGATTATAATGGGGAAAATAGTATATATAAAATGTTCGCAGGATTCTGCTGTGGTATAAATATAGCCTTAGGTGGCAGATTGTAACTCTACAGTATCTAAGGCAAAGTCATCCCGCATTTGAAAGGATGCTTTACATTCTTACCTAGAGATCCCCAGGGACGCATACAGGTACTGCATAAGAAAATACATTCTGACCATAGGCTTTAGTTTAACAAACATATAAGGATGGCGTTAGATAAGAAAGTTCATAGAGAATTACAATTGATCCGTAGGGATAACCTAGCTCCTACCGTTTGTAGGACTATATTAAGTAGCTTTTAACTTGTGTTGCAGTTTAAACCATCAATGGATCAGCACTGTCACTATGGTGTGACAGCGTGATCTGGAAATGTCCACAGCCCGTTGTGGGAGCAATAAACAGAACAGTCGGCAAACATCACACTTATCACAGTTTCATGCTGTAATACACAGAAAACAGAAATTACAAAGCCAAGTACACTGCAGAGACATTTTGGCTAACTGTTAAATCGTGTGGGAAGTTTTTACTGTTTGCTATAACAAAACCTTTGTGCTGCTCCTCAAGAAACCATCCCTTGTATTGAATTAGTTCACACGTTCTGTGGCTTCTGTAACTATGTCAGTGCCTGGCATCCTCCGGTACCAGCCCTTGGGTTCTGAGGAACGTGTAAAACTCACAAAACCCAGCAGAATTTAGAATAAGCTTGGAGTTTCAAAAAGATCTAAAGCTTTTTTACCTCAATTTATACATAATCTCTCTGAGGGCCAGTGTCTGTCCATCATAAATACCATGGTGTGTGAGCTGCCCGTCTGAGGCAGGTTTGGGTCCCTGTGACAGCCAATGTCGCTCTGTCTCAGCCTACCTGACAAATATGATATTACATATTTCATTGTACCAACTGCAGGACAAATAAGCCAAACAATGCCGTAGAGGAAACATTCCACTTAAAGCGGCACACAGAATAACTCCCCTGAAGGTAACACAGCAAGACTTCTTGCAGTCTTGACAGTGTCACAGCTTCTTGTTTTCTCTTCAGCAGTTATTAACAACACTTGTGATGAGGTGGCTATTGCATCTTTCTGGAATAACACTCCACAAATATTATCAGAATACCATTCAAAGGCCAGTTTCCCGTCTTCGCGTTTCTTGGCTTGTAAAGAATTGACAAGTCCTTGCCATGATAAACATTGTTTGGAGAGTAATCAGTTTGCGCCCTTACTGACATCGTGTGACCTGAAATAAGTCACTAGCCGTCAGTGCCTCATCCTCCTTTCCTGTACTGTAGAGATAACGCAGGTTTCCCTCTCAGGAGTTTGCAGGAAAGGTTGTTGCAAAGCAATGAGAGTTTCCTGGGCAGGAAGCTCTATAGGAACATGGCGGGCTTCCAGGCGCAGGAGAGCTGGAAGGAAATCAGATCACTTCTTTTCAGTGTCTTTTGTGAGACAATGAAATGCTCAGACCAGGCCATTAAGCATCAAATGAGGATTGACAGAATAAGGAACTTCTAACATAAATTCAGGTTAGCCTCGTCTTCAAGTTACAAAATTACATCATGGCAAGTAAATTAACATTTTTCTTCAATGGCTTTCTTACCCAACTCCGTATGTAATGGCAACACTCTTTTTCTGGTGATTCACGGGGTGAAGGGCGCTGGAATGCCGTGAGTGACAACTGCTGTATAAACACGACGGGTCTCATCTTCTTTCTTTCTTCTATTTTACCAGAAGCTTCTCAGTTGCTAAGAAAAACTCTCCAGGGTATGTTTAAAGCACCGTATTCCAGTTTTGCATAGGCAGAATGAGATCTTCTAGAGAACTCCCACTGTACTCATGAATTGGAGTGTGTGTGTGCATTACGATTATGCTGTTCACAAATCCCCATCTGAAATCACCGCTCCAAAGTGGCCTTAACTTTATAATTCCATATCACACAGATTTCTTACTAGTTGATCTAGGGGAAAAAAGGATTACAAATAAGGCTATATTACAAAACCATATTACCATATTTCAAACAAGACTGTAAAACAAAGTGTGTATGTAAGAAGTATAAAACATCATATTTGTAACAAGTGTACCATTGTTAATTGTAACTAGTATTAGAGTGGAGGCACTAACAACAAATTAGAAATATGTGATATAGCCTGAAATTAGCGTAATTAGTGGTTATTGTGTTTGCTTCAAGTACATATACTGAAAAATGAAAGAACTGGGAGGCTGCAGATATGGCATACAAAATTAGACGTTGAAAATTTGGCACAGAATTGATCGCTGAAGTCTTAAGAGTCTTGGAGAAATCTGTTTTGTGAGGATTCTGGGCCATGTTGTTGCTACAGCATCTGGAAAATCAGAGCAGGACAGTAGTGCTTGATACTGAAGTATGTACTAGGGACTTTGTACAAACCCGAATCTTAGATTGGGGGTGTCTGGCTTGGGGGTGTCGTTATGGGTGCACGCGAATGGCCTCATATCAGGACCTGAATTGAATCCTTGGGTGTTACCCCAGAACAAATTACTGCAATAATACAACTGGATATATTGCTTATTTTCTATTTGGTTTCTCGCTGTGCCATGGCTCCTTTTCCTCCCTCTGCCTTCTTGCTTCACCCCCAAAAATGGCCCAGCCCTGAGCAGAACTGTCTTAGCCTGACGTCTAGTGGATGAGATGCTGGGAAGTGCAAGGGAAGGAGGAATTCTTCCTTCTCCATCTTCCAAAGGAGGAGAAAAGCTACCTGGGAGGGTTGTTCTCTCTCCCATGATGAAGTGAAAAATTGCCAACAGAGTGAATTTCTTTCCATACTGACTAAGAAGTTTGTACTGTAAGAAGGAACACAGTATTATTTTGCTTTCTTGGTGTGGTGATTACACACACACAGTCTCCCAGACCATCCATCTGGGTGGGTTGAGTACACCTATAAGAACTACCTTCACACATACGTTGCAGAGAGGAGTTGTTACTGACGGCTGAATAAAAGGTAAGCAAGCTGCAAAACTGCTTTTATTACAATATAACACTGAAACAGAACCACCAGAACAAGTCTGTTTTTCTGTTTCTACAATGTCATGCAGCTTCTTTACCCGACAGCATCTTTTGTCCAGAATTAATCCAAACGACACTTAACAACACAACATGATGTGGCGCCAGTGATTTTACATCTCGGTACAAAGCCAGCACTCCACTGGCGACCTTCTCACAGCTGCAGGAAGCATCCTGCAGTGAATGCGTCATTTAAAGCCATGTATTCATAAGTCTAATTAATTACTTAAGAGTTGGCCACCATTCCTTCTGAAGTATACTGCTGCTTTCTTAAAGCAGGTCAGCTGTATGCTTAGATCAATACAAACAAATGAAAGAGAAAGCGGAGAGTGATTCAGGAGCTGTGAAGCTGAGATAAATTCCTTTATTTCTTAGACAATCCACTGATCCTGAAGAGATCAACAGGTCTCCCATATTTCCGAGTAGGCTATTATGAGCACATACCTATCACTTTTTATGACCTTGGAGGGTTTGGAGGAACAATTTTCTTCCCAAGAGGACATAAAATTTAGCCTTTGTAACATCAGGTAAAAAGAAAGAGCAGGAAGATACCGGCCTTTTGGTAATACCTTCATAATATCAGGGCAAGATGGTTATAAACCAAGATTTGCAGTACAATTTTCACCTCTTAACAGATTTTGATTATGTCTCCTGAACATAATCTCTAGGTTGAGAATAGACTGCTACTAGGAGGGTCTGTAGTCTCCGCTATAGACTGCATTAACCACATATAATTTATAACATACTGAAATAAGACTGGCTGATCTTCATTTTTTTGACGCTTTGTCACTTTGTAGGGAAAATAGTCAAATAGGAGATGGCCTTACCCATCTAATGCATCTGCTCCAGCATCACCGGTATCTGGGTAAAAAGATGTAGGTGTGTCCAGAACAGGCAGCAAACTGTTCGGAGACAGTCTGAAAACACTTTAAGCTGTTTTTGATGGTGTTTTAGTGTAACAGAAGACCTTGCCTTAATTTGGGTTTGCCTTTTCAACCGCTGGTACAAAATTGGATGATACTTCATAAACTTATCAGTACTGACAGTTTTTATGAAAATACTTCATTTTATAATATTTAAACTCTGCGAGTCTCCGAGTTCTCAAGTGCTATGAAAAAAACTCCCCGCAACATGCACTTTATATGTGGCTTGAATTATCTGCAATGTGTGTCACTGTTATTGAGGATGTTCCCGGGTGCCTGTTTGCTGTGTTGACTGGAAGTTCCCCGGGGGGATCACTGACAGTCATTAGTCCTGGTGGAATAAAGCCCGCTGTTGTGTGGCAGGTTCGTTTGGAACTGAGGATCTGAACAAGCCACTCGGAGGCAGTGAGCATTACAAACACAAAAAAAAAAAAAAAATCAGGGCTTAAAATGTCACCCAATTCTCCAATGCCTTGAGCCACCTGTAATTGCTTACTCTGTACACACGGCTTCCAAACTGTTTTATTACTAGACTGTTACACTCCGCAGAGGTAGCATTTACTTACCTTTCCCAAGTGAAGCAAATGCCCAGAATACTACCTTGCAAAGAATCGGGCCAAGTGTGTTCCTCTAAAAGAGCTTTAATTTCTTGAACTGCCATAAAACATTAACTCTGTTAACAGAAAAATTAATCTTGCTTTTGTCACCGCTATTTTTTTTTTCCAGGCTGCTGAAAACAAGAGCCATAGGCCTCACACCCACGGTATGCAGGAACGTTGTTCGTGTACTGCCATCTGCTGTTACAGTACAGCCCATTTCATCACTACGCTATTCTTCTGGGGTTTCCATTCCAGCAAGCGTATCCCTTCCAAGAAGTCTGTTAAAAGCGCAATTAAGTTGGAAGAACTGCTTTAATTCATACATGCTCTGCCTGAGACAGCACGCAATGAGATTCTAAAAATTCTGCTTTCAATTGTGGCAATAGCCACATTTGTGTGGGTTTTACTGTTGTTTTTTCTCCCACTTAATTTACTTCAATAGCAAGTTTGTATCTTTATTCAGATCATAGCCACAGCATTCACATTCTAAATCAGCAGTAAAATTACGGCAAAACACACACACATATCACAAGCTTCACATATATTTATACACACCAAAATTATCAAAGATGATGCGAGTGCATGAATACATTTACCTATACTGCCCTACTTATTTAGGCTGCTGTTTCAGAATATGTATGTTTAGTTACAGTTTGCTTATGTAAGCACTATGGATTTGAGACCAAAATCTAAACAGTTAGGACCTTGTTCCCTACATCTGTATTATAAAAAACAAAACATAGTGTTTCAGAAGCTGGCAGGAAAGTAAACCAATTTGTGTGTAATTGAATAAGGGGTGATCACTGTGCGTGGGAGAGCAATCCTAAAGCAGTCAGGCACACGGGGCACTCAGATGCAAACTCAGTGACAAACCAGTTGGCGAGATGCTAAACAACATTCAGGCTAAAGGTATTTAAAACCTGCG
The DNA here is from genome assembly GCF_963924245.1 of Chroicocephalus ridibundus. Lineage (NCBI taxonomy): Eukaryota > Metazoa > Chordata > Aves > Charadriiformes > Laridae > Chroicocephalus > Chroicocephalus ridibundus. The sequence continues at coordinate 7,082,182 of NC_086291.1, read as the reverse complement.
TGCCTACCTTGTCTGCAAGGGAATCTCCCATCTTGGATACTTACCTGTAATTCAGTGGATCTCGGACAATTCCTAGCTCTCCTACTTATTTTCTCTATAAATCTGGGGCAGCTTTCTCAAGTGCTGCCCCTGTATCTCCTCTGCCCAACAAAGCTAATTAAGTTCCTTCCTCTCCTGCCCGTTTCAATTGCAAGATCTATAGGCAGAGATGTCTCTAGGTACACAACAGGCTCATTACTGTTTTGGGCTCGGCATCATCTGAACACGACTTAAATGTTTCTAGATCTCAGCTGACCAGGGAAGAGCTTCGTGCTTTCATGGCCTAAAGCAGCAGCATCCCCTGGACCTGGAAACATCACAGACAGCAAGAAGCACTGTGCACACGCAGCCAGAATGAACTTCTCACAGTTAACAAAGTTGACAGTACAAGCAAAGGACAATATTTCTGTGGCCAAAGAGAGCAAAATAAGCATGGTTTTAAAGTGGTAGTGGTGAGACTTAAACATCATGTGAAAGCAGATCAAAATCTGTGCTCGTTCCAGCAGGAAGTTAGCTCAGAAAATATGTGGGATTCACGACAGTCTCTGAAGAGACGTGACAGCAAGCTATGCAGTCTGAGCCCAGTACAGAATTACAGCTCCTGGCTACAAACATTTGCAGTGGAGAAAAAAAAAAGAAAAAAGGATGTTATGGGCTAATTTCATACTTGAAACCACAGGAACAAAATTCCAAAAGGACAGTGTTGTTGTGTTCCTTAAAGAAAAGGAGGGATCTAAGCAATACACTTAAGAACTTGTGTATTTAAAACTATAGAAAGGCACAGCAGAGTTGGTCATGTTTGTTGCATCCACAGAAATACGTTTATTTGCATATGCATATTGCATACAGGATATTTATTTATTATGACTGAAAACCGTATGCTCACAATTTAAACAACAAGTTCACTTGCCATTTAAAACCGCAGTCTTAATAACTGCAACTGACAGTTTTACTCCCCAAACGTTAAAGAACTTGAGGCTTCTTTCTGTTCTTTATGCAGCTGTTTTGCCCTGTTTTTCAAATCCTCTGCCTTAGCATCATTCTTCTCAATACCATCTCCCAGTTTGTACATTCGACTGGCATTGGCACAAGCCCATATGTGACCCAGCTCACACCCTTTCAGCGAGTACTTCAACGCGTGGTTCATGTCCTTAGGGACCCCAGGTGCTCCTTGGAGGTATATTACACTGAGGTTGAAGCAGCTTGGAGCAAAATTGCCATCACAGGCTTTTGTGTAATAGTCTCTAGCAACCACAGGGTCAGGTTTATCATCGTTTACTCTCCCATCGTGGGCCAACAGCCCAACGTTATGACACGCATTTACTGACTTCTTCCCACCTTTCTCACACGACTTCAAAAAAGATTTGTAGGCAGCTTTCAAGTCTGGGTCGAGTCCACCTGCCGGCCAAGAAACCAAAATATTACTGTAAGGACATGGTTAACCAGGTGGGAGCTCTCTGCTTTGCAGCACGCTTCCCAGTGCTCTTTGGGAAACACAGCAGCCCTCACTTTAGAAGCTACAGTCAAAATTTAGGACTTCAGAGACACCGAACTGTCTCATTTACGAAGGTCTGGCTAATGTCTTCTAGTTAGGAAACTCTCCTACACCCTCCAGTAATCACAACTTATGCAGACCAGAAAAAAACCAACCAAACCAAAACCGCAAAACATTCTTTCCACTAATACATCTATGGATTTCTTAATAGCTTTCACTAGGCAAAGTATTCTTTTGTCAGTATTCCTATAGGTACACTAAGATTGTTCCTAGTTTTGAACTACAGTGAAAATATACCCCTTCCTAGCAATGTTATTTGGCAGAAAACTTGCTAGTTTAACTGCTTGCCGTTACTGTACCAGCACATAAATGTTGGGCAGACTTGGGGCCTACTTACGTGTCTGTAAGCAGTGTTACCAGTCTGTAAGTTTATCTCTTCCTTACTTCCTCTAGAAAAATTAAACCCAAATTTTAAGTACAGGCCACACCGCAGCATTCAGCACTGGATATACCTACCATTTATACAGACATAACTATAAGGATAACACACGTGGTTAACCTAAAGTTGATTCTTCATAAGGAAGCAATTTAAGGTTTTCCACCCTTCCCCAGCTTTTATTATGCGACCATAAAAGGGACAGGTAGTTCCTCCTCCAAGGTCAGGAGGAAATGTCGGTGCTTGGCACCTTTGCAGAAGCAGGAGCTGTGTTTCACAGAATCACAGAATGGTTCGGGTTGGAAGGGACCTTAAAGACCGTCTCGTTCCACCCCCCTGCCACGGGCAGGGACACCTCCCACTGGACCAGGCTGCTCAAAGCTCCGTCCAACCTGGCCTTGAACCCCTCCAGGGTGGAAGTTTCCCCGCAGGCATGGCCGCCCTCCCCGCACACAGAGGAGTTGCCGGCAGGGCCCCCCCCGAGCGGCGTCCCCTGTGCTGCGGCGGCAGAGCCCCAGACACCCACCACGGGCGGCAGGGCTTGAGAGGAAACTGAGGGCACGGCGGCTGGACTGCCCACCCCGGCCCACCTTTGCCGATGGCCTGGTAGGCCCCCAGCTTGTAGCAGCTCTCGCCGTGCCCGTGTCCCTCGCAGTTGTCGCGCAGCACCCGCGCCGCCGCCACGAAGTCCTTCCTCACGGCGTCCAGGTAGTCGGCGAGGCGCTGGCAGCCTGCGAGCACCGGGGAAAGGGATGAGGCTCCTGCCGGGGAAGCTGACCCCTCAGCTCCCAGGGGGTCGCGGCGGGGCCGCTTACCGTCCGGGTCCTTCTCCTTGAAGCACTGGTAGCTATACTCGACGTGCAGGTTCTCCAGATAGCTCCTCACCTCCTCCTCATCCTCGAAGTTGATGAGACCGGCCATGCCGGAGCTGACGGGGCCGCCGCGCAGCGCCGAGCGATCGATACGGCGCCTTCCGGGAGCGCCGAGCCATCGATGCCGGGACGCCATTTCCCGGTTCGCCGCCCCCTTCCCCCGGCGCCGCCGGCCTTTCCTCCGGCTCCAGTGCCCCCTTTCCCGGCACCACCGACCCTTCCTTCCCCCGGCTCCGCCACCGGCGCTGGGACCGGGCGGCAGAGGGGGCCCCTCGCTCGCCTGCGCTGCCTCATCGCTCCCTCTCAGGACCGCCAGAGACTGACAATTCACAAGTTTTAAGCAGTAGTTCATTTTTAGTACTTTCCGTGTTTCGAGCCATTGGATACGTATTTCTGAGGTTCAGGACAATGAAATCCACAAGTTGCGGCGTTACGGCATGTGTGAATACAGTGTGCGTGGCCTAGCAGCCAGGGCGGCTTCACCAACTCCCCAAGTTGCTGCCTGCGTGTTTCTGTCGGGGGTTAACAGCTAAATAATTCTCAATTTTAGAAGGGGGGAGTTGCTGCTAGTGACTGTTGCCACCAATCGTCCCTTTTTGTGGTGCAACAAAAGATGTTGGAGGTGCTTTTTGAAGAGATGGAACCCTGCAAGTCCCCACAGGCAGTGACAGGGTTGTTGAAGACTGGCAAGCAATTAACACCAGACAGCAAACCCTAATTCTTGAGTTATGGATGAATTTAAGCCAGATGTAATATTAGGATACTTATACAAAATACGGCACACTATTCAATTCTAGCGGTTTTGAGCACAGGCTGAATTTCTTCTGAGAGCACAGCAGCGCATGAGAAATTTACGTAACAAGTTGCTTAGAGTTAAAATGAATTTTGAAGAATATTTAAGTAAAAATTAATTCAAAGAATATTTGAGATTGCTTTGTCCCAAATTATTTCACCAACATAACGCTGGCTTGTTCAGCTTTTGGGATAAACAAAATCCAGCTAAAACCTGTGCATGGACTCCCATAGGAAGAAACCTGGTTGTCTATTAAACGGGTGGAGCTAACGGTGAGATCCGCTGCTGGTTGGACTGATGGCAGCACGTGCTGGACATGCTGCCGAAATGCCAGTTATAATTTCTGTTAAAATATTTCCTTAAAACTCTTCAGACTTCTCAGTATTTGGGTTGGAGTTAACACACGTTGTCCACATGAAGCTAGAATCTTGTTTTCAAAATGTTATCAACCAAAAGCACTGACATGTCTGTAAGAAAGCAGGGAAGAAGATAAAGGTAGTTTGGCCCCTGCTGACTGCTATCTGAGAATTTTTGTGTCGAGTCCTCTGTTCTGGAGAAGGCCTTTGGGAGATGAACTGCTTTCCTACCAGCAATATTGTTTCTCTGAAAATCCAGCTTTGAAAAATTTCAGTTTGCGCAGGCTCCGTGGAAACTCTTTGAGTTTGTCAGTTTAAATCCCCAAAGAGCCTGTTGTTGCTGTGATTTTGTCTTCGCAGTGTCTGACACCGACGTTGAGTCAGTGACAACCCTACGGCCCCCTCCACAGCAGGAGAGAAGGTTTCCTCCCTGCTGTGGGTCTGGAGTGCAGCGGGGCTGGCCAAGAACACGCACCCAGGGCAGGGGATCTGTCTGTCGCTTCAGAGCTTTCACCGTCTGTGCCCAGACAGGAGGAAGGAAGAGAGTTCCCATCATAAACCTGGATGGAATGAGGAAAAAGAAGGCAAAGACAAGACATCTGGTGATCTCAGATTGGAGTGAGTTTGTTAATAGGTATGTAAATATCTTAATAAAAATATGGAAATTTGTTAATAGGTATTGGGAGCCTGGAAGCTCCCAAAGACATTAGGAGGTGGAAGAAATGTGTAATGGGCTAAGAAGTACTAGCCCCTCACTAATCTAAGCTAATGTCTGTGTCCATAATTATATAATACAAAATATAAATTATTTCTTCTAAACAGATTAGATTTTTAAGTGGTTAAATTCAGAACACGAGGACTTTGGATTCTGTTCTTGTCAGATCCTGAGCACGTCATTTATTTTCCCTATATCAACATCCTCATCTAAAGAATTGGGACTATAACTGACCTTTGTTATGTAGTCCCTAAACAGGCAAAACTGTGTTTGATAATATTTGTAGAATATTTTGTCATCTCGCAATGACAGAAACATAAATTATTTTAGCAATTGTTCCTTAATGTTTATTTATGTGTTTTGCAGGTTTGCAAACAACTATTATTCAAAGCTGCTGTATGTAGAACTGTCAATTCTTTAAAAGGTTTAACAGTAAGCTGTTTATAGTTTCGTTTTACTTGGACAAAGTAATTGTATCATTCTTTCCTTTGTATCCTGAAACAAAAAATAACCATGTCCTCTTTACCAACAATACATTATAGCACGTATTTGTTGGGAGACAGGTTTTCATCGCTACTGCTGTATTATTTTGTATAAAAGCTTATGGCAAAGCTCCTCCCCAACGTCGAAGCAGGTGGCAAGGCCTATTGTACCGGAGATTATTATTTGTATTACCAGAATAAACTCGTTTGGGCAGGAAACATTTAAAGTTCAGAGGTTGATCTGTGAGCGACAAGCATAAAGCTGACGTTGAACTCCTGCTTTTGAGAGGTTACCCAAAGACAAGGAGCTGCCACAGAGCTGCTGCAGTCCTCAGCGGCCTTCGCGGGCTCCCAAATGAAAGCAAAGTAGGCGTCAGGGAAGGTCTCGCACACCTTGCTGAGTCACAGACCCTTCTCCAGACGCTTTACGTCCTTAAACCTGGATTTTAAGATTCCCACTCACCCGGGGAGCCGGCAGCCTGTGCCTGGCGCGGCGCCTTTTAGAGGGAGGCGGGCCCGGCGGCGCTTCCCGGCCGGCTGAGGCAGATTCACTTCCAGGTCAGGGGTTAAAAAACTGAGGGAAGGGAAAAAAAAAAAAGAAAAGGAGCTAAGCTGCGGGACCCGGCTGGCTGGGCGCTCGCCTCCGGCAGCCAGCGCCGCGATGGTGAGTGAGCGCCGCGGGCCGGGGAGGCGCTGAAGGGGACGGGTGGGGGTGCGTGTGCGGGCTGCCCCCGCGGGCTGCCCCCGCCGCGGGGTGCGGGAGCCCGGCGGGGGGGAGCTGAGGTGAACCGCTGCCGCCGCCCCGGGGGAAGGGGCCGTTATGGCGGCTGCCGCGCGTCCGGGCAGGTGAGGCCGTTGGGCGCGAGACGGGCGCTGGGCGCGCGCATCTCCCCCCACCCTCAGGCAGCCGCTGAGAGGCAAAGCCGGGAGCGCCCCGGCGGGGCGGCGGTGGCGGGTCCGTCCCCTCACGTACCCCCGAGGTGGCCCGGCAGCCCTCGCTGTTGTGTAACCGCTCCCCGTGATAGAAAAAGGCGATGGAGACCCGACTGAGGGGAGGTTCAAGCTAGGGTCGGGTTGGGGGGGGGGGGGGGGGAGCAGCGGCAGCCCTGCCCGGTGCGCCCCCGCATCTCCACAGTGCTGCGAGGGTGATGGCCGGCCTGCCCTCGCCGCCGCTGTCCGGCTCCTCTCACGGCAGCTTGTGGGGCCGGGGACCGTCTTCCTGCCGCAGGGGAGCGGGGGGCAGCCCGGCGGGCAGAGCTCCTCCGCCGGCCGGCGTGAAGGGCAGGGCAGGACGGGACAGCCGTCCCTGCCTCCCCTCCTCGCCCCAGCCTGGGTGCAGTCCAAGCCTCAAACAGCGCTTTTCCCACTGGGGCTTGTTGTGTCCAGGGGCTGTCTGGAAAAAAGCCGTGCCACCGAAAGCACGGGTTGTGTGGTATGCGCGGTACGTGGGCCTTGCTGATGTGTGCAATGTGGAGCAGTGTGCTCTTAGGGCACCCAGCCGTCCAAAAGTGGCGGCGGAGAAACAGCCTTGCCCTGCTTAAAAGACAGGCCTGAGAGCACAACACATGGGTGCTGTTGTGATTGCTCCTCTGAGAGATGAGTGTGCATATTTGCCTTTACAGCATTTGCAGGAACTTCCTGGGTTATCTAGTCTCATCCCTTGTTATTAAAAGCCTAATTTTATTTAACCCCCTAATCAGTTTTTTTATCTTTATTTTAAAAGTAGGAACTTTTTGCGCCTGCTGTTCTATTCAGTGGACTAGGGTAGAACATAATTGTTTGATGTTTTGGAGATATGTACTGACATCTACATTTATGGCAAAAATTCTAATTCATGGCATTTCTGTGCACATTTGTTGCTGTGCTGGCACTGTTCTTCACCTTAATCGCTTTTTTCCTTGTATAGTTTTTATTCACTGTGCTGTATTTATAGGCAGCGTTCATATCTCTCACCTTTTGATTGGCTAGGCTAAGAAAAGCTGGTTTTGTTTCCTATTCCCAATGTGCTTTTTGCCCCAGAGCATTCTAGTAGCTGTTAATGTTCAAGCTGAAGTGGTACAGGTACCTCTTAACATAAATAGCCCCATGAGATCTCCGAGTGTCTTGAAAATTACATAATACTTCCTTATTTTTGCTTGATGCTTCTCCCGATACCTTCTTTGGCTGCCTCACGTTGTTTTCTTGTGGTTAAGCAAACCATTCAGGTTCTTCTCTCCAGTCATTTCTAATTGATGAACTCATATCTGAACTTCTTGGTATTAATCTTGAAATACATGGCCTCACTATGTCATTTTAATGTGGCGCTATTTAATTTTAGACCTCTCGTGATCTCTGCCAACCTTGTATCGCTTTAATCAGTATGTTCCGACTTGTTGTGCCAGAATAGTTAATGTTAAATTTGAGTTTTGAACATAATGTTTCCTTGAGTCTGGTTAATAAATTGCCTACATCTGTTTTATTTCATTTAATTTAAGCAGGACAATCATAAAGTTTCTTAATAATGTATATCACAGAACTGTTTATTTCTTACTGCCTTTCCTTTATTGGTGTTCAGAAGAATTTTGATGACCATTACTTGAGTTGCTATTTCTTGATGGTTTTAAGAATGTTCGTTTTAAGAAAGTAAGTAAAGTTTTGGGGCTGTGGAGAGGTAGAAAACAATTAGAAACACGGTATGTCCAACACCAAAGACCAAGGCTCTAAATTATCCCTTATTTCCTGCTAACTTTTTGAGAGAAATAACTGCCACAACTGGAAAAGTCCCTTATCCTGTACCCCATCTCCTCCTTTGAGACTTCAGAGAGGAAAAAAAGCAGATGGGCCTGGCACAGAGAGACCTTACGCATTTGGATTTTGTCATACTGAGTCTGCAATAGGGTATAAAAATTAGGGAGAACATCAGAGAAGTGATTCTGTTAGAGCTGAAATTGGTATTTGACTTCCAATGTTTTATACTGGTTTATTGAGAGAGGAGGGGGAACCCCAAAAAGGTTTGATGGAAAAAAAGGTTTGATTTTTAAGGAATCTGGGACACACAGCCAGAAGGAGCTGTATCTTTCAGGCTGGAGTTGGTAGTATCACAATACCTATAGTGAAAAAGACCCACACAGCAGTGAAATTTATTTTTTGTGCAAAGTTATGTTGCAGTTACTGATAGAAAACATTAGTTAAACTTGTATCTTTTTTTAGTTATTGTTGTATAAGCAGGTGGTTGCATGGTGATGCTTCCCCAAAGGAAGAGGATTTTGTTTTGATGCTCAACACTCAGCCAGTTAATCTAGGCATAGTGTCGCGTTTAAGATTATCTAATTTATTCTAGGTACTTTAATACGTCCCCTGGTCTTGAGTCTGGCTGAGATGGAGTTAATTTTCCTCATAGCAGCCCTCATAGTGCTGTGCTCTGTATTGGTAGCTAGAAAGGTGTTGGCAACACACCAGTGTTTGGCTTCTGCTGAGCAGTGCAGCATCAAGGCTGGCCCTCCAACATTGCCCCCTTACCAGCAGGCTGGGAGGTGGGCACGATCTCAGGAGGGGACATAGCCAGGACAGCTGAACCAAACTGACCAAAGGGATGTTCCATACCATATGACGTCTGATCAGTAAAAGCTAAGAGAAAAGCGGAGGAGGCATTATTACATCTTTAGTATGGCGTTTGTCTTCTTGGAGCAACCACTACGCATGCTGTAGCCCTACTTCTCGGGAAGTGGCTGGACGTTTCCTGATGATGGGAAGTAGAGAACAAATCTTTTGTATTCTTTTGCTTCCATGCACAGCTTTTGCTTTATGAATTGCCTTTATCTTGACCCATGGGGTTTTTTTTCCATCTTTTCTCCCCCCTCCCCCCTTCCCCCCTCCTGCTGAGGAGGTGAGTGATAGACCAGCTCGGTGGGCACCTGGTGTCCAGCCAAGGTCAACCCACTACATCCCCTAAGCTCTTTTTTCTTTTTAACTGCATTTTGAAATATAGGTTAAACATATTCTAGCAATACTTAAAGTTGAATCAAGGTGTTCTTAAAATAAAATGTGGAGGATAGTTTTCTTTGTGAGAACCTTTCCAACTGCACTGGTGTGTGAGCTATAAGCGGAACTGGGTAACATCATGTTGAAGCAGGTATTGCATTTCAGTCCACTGGTGTATTGGATTACTGTTAGATGTCAGTAGCCATGCAGTTTATTCCCCCCTCACCCTCCCGGACACTTTTTTTGTTTGTTTGCCTTGGTTATATTAAGCACTTATAAAGTTATCTTTTTAAAAAGAATTAATGGAAACAAGCCTTGAAAAGGCCATCTAAATTAAATTATTCTACATTTGTTACTATTCCATAAGCTAGTTGATTTTAATGTGTCACATTACTCTTATATTAATATGTGTTTTAGCTAATGAAGACACCCAGACTTGCATCATGTAATACATAATTCAGTGTTTGGGGGAATTTATTTTTATTTTCTGGCCACTGAATGAATTTGACAGAATGAAAGAAACCATGAGGTTACATGGAAATATCAGATAGTTAAGATGGCTATGAAAGTCAAATATATGTAATGAAAGTTCTACTGAAATATTGCTGAATGATCTTTATTAAATTAAAAAAAAAAATCCCATGCTGTGGTTGACACACATTTACAGCATCTCAATAGAATATTACAGCCAGAAATTGAAATGAGCTGAAAACAAATGCCAGGTTTATTTTCAAGTTGACATTCAAAAGCATAGCTAGAGAGAGGAACCACTTAAATCGTAGCCTTGTAAGAGCTTAAATACAACCGAAGACTTTTACTATGAGGTCTTTAACTAGGCAGTATTCTCCTTAAGTAAAGATAAGTTGAGAAAAGGAATGCCGCTGGCTCACATAAAAGGTTTACAAGCTGTATTCAAGCTGTTCTATTTCAGTAGCAGACAGTCTAGGAAATTGTTTTTATGATGCTTGTCTAGGGACTTTATTAGATGTAGATAAAAATGTTTCACCTATCTGCCCAGGTTACCTCAGGAGCTTTCGTTAGGTGTGTTTCTTCAGTCTCGCAGCAAGTTGAAGAAACATTAAAAATGTCTCCTATAACTGGTATAAGTGGAGTTAATAAAAACGATACGGTGTTTTCCGCAAGTGTAATTGATCACTGCATGTAGATTTTGTTCGTTTATTGTATGGGGATGTCCTGTATGGACTTCTAAAGTGATTATTTAATACAAAAATTAAAACACTATCTCCAAATTGTAGATTGGGCAGTTAGAGGTACTGGTTGAAAAAATAGTTTTCTGAATCATATGCTAGCAGCCAATCTGCAAAGCTAAAAATTCTCATTGGAGTTTGTTCACTGACACATAAAAGTGTTTTAGCTTTTCTGGCAGAAATTATGGAACAGTGCCAGAAGGAGCGAAGACAGCCAGTGTTCCGTTTTCGTCACATTTAAGCATTGAACTAGAAGCACAAGATCTAATGGGAGATGAGGATGTCTTTGCTTCAGTGGGAATAATTTTCATATGCCTTTGAGTAAGGATTCTGATTTTTATTTGAATTGGCAGCTGTCATATAAGTCCTGTGCATGTGTAGTCGTTTCAGGTTAAAAAGAAAATTTTCCCCTTTCTTTCAAAAAATGTACTATTTTAAAATAATTAGTTGTTTTTATTCTCTTTAGAAGTATTTCAGGCATTGTTGCACACTATAAAGAAACAAAAGACGTTAACAGTTCCAAATTCTGTCCTTCCTTTTCATATCAGCTTAAGACTGAAAGCAGCCAAAATTGCTGTTTTCTGGTAATGTGAGCATGTCACATCACAAAATAACTCCTGCTTCTTCAACAATAAAATGTAGTAATCAAGCTTTAAAAAAAAAAAATATATATATAATAAAATTAAGCACCTAGAGAAATCAAGTCAAAGGAGTTGAAAGTTACATGTCAAAAGCTGCTGAAAGAGCTTGTATTTGAATAATTTGGAGCCTCTTGTTCCCAAACCTGTACTTAAGTCTTCAAGAGCTATTAAACTGCAGTCTCTCATGGTTGTCAATACATGATTCATTAAAGATAAGCTCCATTCCATCTTTGCGCTAATGTGGTACCTCCCAATCTTCAAACATATGCACCTTATTTCGGAAGACTTATTTCTGTCATTTTCTTTATATTTCTTCTACATAACCTTTTATATGTTTCTGTACTTCTGTGATGAGCGTATTAGGCAAATGAAGCAACAGAAGAGACGTTAAATGAGCTAGGTAAGAAAGGTGAAATTATCCAGAACTTTCAGTATAAAAGGCAAGCTACAGTTTTTCCCTACAGATGAGATCTGGCAACAGTTGATGCTGTTATTTTCAAAGTTGTCTGGGGGAGTATGTACCAGTCACTCAGCCTTCTTTTGTGTAGGGCTGGGGATGATTCACAGTGCTGCAAGTCATTCTTTCTGTTGATTAATCTGTGTGACTGAAAACAGTAGGCTATTATTAGATGTGGAATAAAAAAACCTTTGAGATTTTCGTATATCAATGTGCAGTCTCAGAACTCTGAAGGAAAAGTTCAGGTTTATTTTCTGCCTTGTCCTTTGGACCTAGGATTTCCAGGTGCTTAGCGTAAAAAGGAGAAAATTGGTATCTATAATCAGAAGGAATACTGTAATAGTTGTTACTTTATTGCTGCACAAAATTTGGAATTAAAATAGTTCTTTTTCAGTTTCCTTTTTTGATCTGAAGCTCTAGCTGCCCTTTTCAGTGTCAAAAATTGCTCCTAACAACATGTGAAATTTAGCTGTGTTTCTAATGCAAGTTGGTAGTAGACTTCTAACGTGGGTTGACTTAAATGAAGGATTAAAAGAAATAGTTTAAATCAAGAAGCAAAATTTGATTTAAAAATCTTCTTTCAGTCTATCTTGATTGATTAATTCTCAGTAGACTCCATAAATTCAAATGATCTTATTGGCAATTACTTTTCTTCCTCTGTGAACACAAGCAGACAACAACAGACCAGACTGGATGTGGTTCTGGGGGAGGAGGCTGCCCATTGCCAGTCATTGATTGTGTGACCTGACTCTGCATGGCACTAAGGGAGACGTCTCCTTTTGTAATATTAGCCTGTTCCAATGAGAATCAAACTAAAAAAAAAAGAATGATTTGCCTAAAAACAACATTATAGAGTAATGGAAGATTCTTAGTCAGAGAATGATTTGACTAAATCTCCTTTATTTCATTGTGTTTTGCTTATGACAGGAGGAAGCTTCTCCTTATTCTTTACTTGATATATGTTTGAATTTCCTGACTGCCAACCTAGAGAAGTTTTGCACAGAAAGGCAAGATGGAACACTATGCTTGCAGGAGCCAGGAATGTTTCCTCAAGAAGTGGCGGATCGATTGCTGCAGACGATGGCATTTCATGGTAAAAACAATTATTTGTAGGACACCAGTGAAAATATTTTACTGGAATGTGACACTGCAGTTCTGGTGTATTTTCTAGTAGAATCTGCTGTTGCAGCTGTTAAAACTGTGTCCTTATTTTCTTAATAGAGAATTCCTGTTATTTTTGCTTTTCCACAGCTTCAGCTGAATGTTGCATTGCCCTATAGATAGTTCTAAGTAGAAAGTCTTGGGTTTACGATTTTAATTTGCTGTTCCTTTAAATGAACATTCTTTAATGGATCTTCTTTTGATCACTTAAATAAAAAAAGATTTATTTGATTCTACTCCTTCTAGCAGCACTCAAATATTTCAGTATCTCTTGCAGATCAGTTGATTTAATTTTCTTTACTGTGTGTTCTTGTGATTAAATTAGGAAGTAATCTTGTGATTTTAATTATAATAGTTTCTCATATCTTTTAGCACTTTTCTTGAAGTGGAATTATTCGCTCGAAAGCGGTCACTTTCAAGAGTGGTATAAACATCTGTGGAAACCACATTGTGGTGTTATGTTTTACATATTGGTCTATCATGTCTGCTGTCAGCACATCTTTGAGGAGAGGGCTGCCCTCTGGTTTGCTTGCATTAAGCATGACAAAGGAAAATGTTGTGTCAATAAAAGGTTCTTAGTATGAAAAGAGTGAATATATGGATTACCCTAGAGAAGAGGCAGGAGACCCATTCATGGAGATCCTGGAGACTTGAGAGATGAGACATGACACTAGAAAAATAACTACAAACAGACCAAGTGCCCAAGGTGCGGATTTGATTGGGTCTTACTGTGCAAATACTGGTGCTCTAGTTTTCTCAAGTTCTAGTCTTCTCCAGTTGTTCTAGTCAGATATAACAGAAGGAATGCTTCTAAAAAAAGGCAAACTGAAAAAAACTTTTCATCTTCAACATACATTACTTTCTAATAAGTAATTATTTAGAGTAATACCAAGAAATCAGATTCAATGAAACTGAATGACCGGATACTTATTACCAGTGCTAGTAGTGATGAAGGCAGTTCCAGGCGCCGAAACATCACAAACACTGTGTTGGTGTGCAGGACGAAAGTGCATGCCAGATAAACAGGGTGTGGCTAAGGTAGGCCAGTGAGAGAGCCTGACTCGATCCTTAAATGGAAAGATGAGGAAAAATCAAGTAGTAATTTAGCAGTGCTTTAACCAAATTATCATTATTTATTGCATTTGGTTTTTTTGCTGAGTGCCAATTGTTTCACCCCATATTTTTGCGTTCCCTGCAAAAGAGGAATGCCCTGACTACTTGGTCAGAAATGCCTAAACTCTTTGCTCTTTAGAAAGCTCTGCAAATCTTAATATTAATTTGACTTCATCACAGAAGCAATTACTAGCTCGTGACTTAAATTCAAACTGTAGGGGCAATGATGTTTTTATTCAAATATATTACATTTTCAGTTTCTTTTCTATGTTCAGTATGCTTGAAGAAAGGAGATAAAAAACAGGAGCGTTGAGATTTATAACCCTCTAGAGTGAAACTGGAAGGGCATGTTCTTCCTACTCCTGTTGTGTGCGTGCTTGTGCCACCATACCCTTCTCATATGGCATTCTATAAAGCAGTAATGCTTCTGTTGATAAGATACAAATAAGACATCTTGGTGTTTTCAATGCATTTTGGATAATCCTGTGCCTGGAACTAAATGTATTATTTCAGTTAGGGTGTTGCCAGTATGCTGCAAGAAAAGACTACTTATGCAGTCTTCTTGCTACAGAGATAAAAGATAATAATCTCAGACATGATTGTTGTGTTTCCTTTTTTCATTGCTGTCTTTCTCGCCTTCCCACCCTTTCCTTGTCCTCCTCTTTCTCCTCTTTGAATCACTTCTTAGGTTTCTTTCTCGCATTCAGCTTGTTTCTGAGCAACACTCTTACCCTCTTCATGAGGGATATATAGAAGAACTTAATTAGCTTAGTTCAGTGTATTGATCCTAGTTATGAATTCAATCAAATGCTAAATTTTTCAATTGAGTTAAAGCAAGATGAGAATTGGTCATTGATTGCTGGTACTATCTTGAAGTTAATGGAACTGTGACGGTGGAAGAGTAACTTCCAGAAACTTTGAAGTTCTGTTTTTAGCACAGTTCTAACCAGTTCAGTGAGAAAATGCAGACAGCAGTCTGAATGTTTCTGAATCATATCCATGTTTTATTTATTGCATGCTCCATGTTCTGAACCAAATAGGTAATGTACATATACTACATCTTAATTTATCTGTCCTATTATTAAACCTGTAATTTTCCAAAAGTGAGACTGTAATCTTAAAAGTGGAATCTCAAATATAAAATTTTGGGATCAGTGACATAATGATCCAAGACAAATTACTTGGCAATTAATTATCTTTGTTAACACTTTGTACCCTTTGGATTACTGGAGTCAAACACTAATGCTGTTTTCCAACAGGGCTTCTGAATGATGGAACTGTGGGCATTTTCCGAGGAAACCAGATGCGTTTGAAACGAGCTTGTATCCGGAAAGCGAAAATCTCTGCTGTGGCTTTCCGGAAAGCATTCTGCCATCACAAGCTGGTAGAACTGGATGCTACTGGGGTGAATGCAGATATAACAATCACAGACATTATAAGTGGACTTGGCAGCAATAAATGGATCCAACAAAATCTGCAATGCCTTGTGCTGAACTCGTTAACTCTTTCTTTGGAAGACCCGTATGAGAGGTGCTTCAGCCAGTTGTCTGGGCTTCGTGCATTGAGTATTACCAATGTTCTGTTCTACAACGAGGACTTGGCAGATGTTGCTTCACTTCCCAGATTAGAAAGTCTGGATATATCAAACACCTCTGTCACTGACATAACAGCACTCCTCACTTGCAAAGACCGACTCAAGTCTTTGACCATGCACCACCTGAAATGCTTGAAAATGACCACAACCCAGATTCTGGATGTTATAAGAGAACTAAAATATCTAAATCACCTTGATATTTCAGATGACAAACAGTTCACATCAGACATTGCACTTCGTTTACTGGAACAGAAAGATATCTTGCCTAACCTTGTGTCTCTAGACATTTCTGGAAGAAAACATGTTACGGATAAAGCTGTAGAAGCGTTTATTCAGCAGCGGCCCACGATGCAGTTTGTAGGACTGCTAGCTACTGATGCCGGCTACTCGGAATTCCTAACAGGAGAAGGAAACCTAAAGGTTAAGTGGGGGAATTAATTTTACTGAAAAATTACAGTGTGCAGGGAAAATATAACTAATCATTTGTAACAAATGTATGCGGGTGTTTCAGAAGGAGGCTGTAGGTTCATTTTTTTAATGGTTAATTGTAATTACTGACTTTATGTCAAATTCGTACTTAATTCTGGCACAGAACCTGTGAAATTTACATAATGCCATTGTAAGAAGCATCTGTTTTCTCTGCCTTTTCAGTGAGCCTTAGATCCTGATTTAACGTATCAGATCTAATAGTGTTGAACTTTGTCTAGTCTGCAGTCCTTTACTAGAGTAATATTCTCTGCTTTCCAGCACAGTATCTAGTGTAAGGCAACAACATCTAAGAGGTGGAGGTACAATTTGCATAAGCTTTGAGCAATTCATGATAACACAGCAGATACAATAAAACTTAGTAGCTGAGCTGCAGTTGTATTCCATCACCACTTCTACTTTCTATTACAATATTTCTACCCACCTTGCAATGTCTGGTTGTCATGAACATGTAATGTAAATTACTTAGCTCCTTAGGATGAGAAGATGTTCGCTGCAGTGCATTTATTTATCTTTTAGTGCCAGACAGCAAGACATCGTTCCATGTTCTGTAGAATATGCATGCACTAACTGGAGAATGAGCCTATCCTGTCCCTGCTGCGAAGGGGTCAGAATTAAAGAAGAAAAAGAGATGTTTTAGACATGTCAGTTTCAGTGGTATATCATCTTTGACTCTTTGAGTTTTGTTTTCTACTGTGCCATGAGGATGATGGAAACTGCAGAGGGAATGAGGAAGAGTTTGCATAATGTGTCCAGAGTTTGCATAATGTTTCCATCGTTTAGTCTGCCTCCTGTGCAAATTGAGTTTTGCATTTCAGTTTTAAAATTATAGGCAAGTGAGGTAACACAGCTACACAATTTTATAATTTTTTTTTTCCTGGAACTTTTGACAGTTGTTAATGGCCGAATCTCTTGAGTACTTAGTTGTCACAACTAATAGTGATGCGTATGAATGTTGAAATGCATTGTTGGAGAAACCAAATTCCTGTTTGATGTATGGCATCAGGAAATTATACCTCATGATTGGTATAAAATAATTCAATATAAATGTTGCTGTTTAGAATACATGCTTTATACAAGTGCCTGTGCTATGAAAAGGCAGGAAGGAAGAAGGTTCTAGTAATGTGAAAATTGTGAAAATCATGATGGACTTGCAGCAGTGTAATTAGTAAAAAGCAGTTTGCATTTCTTTCTTTCTTTTTTTTTTTTTTAAAGACATAGCTGTCAAGAAGAGACTGTAGACAGCAATTGGGTTTTTTTGGCTCCCCTCCTACCCACCCCTTTTTTTTTTTTTTGGTGACCTGAAATTCATTATTGGCTATACTGAAATATTCAGCTGCGTAGTCTAGATACTGCTAAATAATAAACAGGATGCAGCACTCGTGGAGACAGTAGAAGTCTCTCCATATTGCAGTCCTGTGAAATTTGATTATAGAAATTCTTGAAAGATTAAACACTAGGCAGACATTATAGTTGAGAACTTGAAGCCAAGTGGAAATTCTTCATAGAGTGTATAATTGGCTGCAAAATATGTCAGTAAATATGATTGCACTGTTCTAATCAGTAGAGAATATAAAACAAAATCCAAGATGGTATCAGTTCTCTCAAGGCTCTGATATATTCCTGATCTAGAAAATTTCAAATAATTTGGTTCTATACAGTACAGGATGCCCAGAATGTGACACTTCAATCTAGGAACATTTGCTTTCCCTTATGTGACACATTAAGTAGAACAAGTTCTGCATGCTTTTCTAAGAATTTTAAAAAACGGTGATTGCAGCGATGATTCATTAAATAGCAGGACTGAGGAACAAACCATCTACAGTTATACAATTTACAGTTTTAAAGTAGATAAAATATTTAAATGGAAAATATAGCAGATTGGAAAGTAGAAAGATTTGCAGCTAGTTTCTGATTTAATATTCTGAACTTAAGCTTGTATTAGTCAACAGCTTGTAGTTTCTAATGTAGTCTTCACCTAACTCATTGTTTAGTTTTAACATGTATTTAAAGTCTGGTTTTAAGAATTACTTTGCAGAGAGCATGAGTTAGTCCTTTAATATGGTGCTGGAGAGCTATTGCTTTCCCATAGTTTATAGGAAATGTGATATAGACAAAGAATAGAGATCTCTTTTTATTGCCAGAGCTAGAACCCAAAGCCAAAAAATAACAGCCAAAATGCATCTTTATCAGTTTATCAGCTGCATTTGACAGAGCATTCAGTTACAAATAGTGCTTTTAGGCATTTGATGCATCATAAGCAGCTTTTGTTCATTATGAAGTGCTACTTTTACTTAGTGGTTTCATACAGTTCTACTTAAAGACATGACTGAAGCCTAATTTTGGCTTATAATGTGGATTATTCTATATGAAGAATGTTTGAAGATTGTGTAGTTCTGGATTAACATGGTCAGATAAAGTAATCATTTGCTTACTGAAGGATTTGGCTAAAAGTATTACCACCTTTGAAACTGCAGCTTTGCACTTCTTAAGAACAAAATTTTTAAAGTAAAATGATGACATCTTGAACTAAAGCTTATTTCTTTATTCATAGGTGTCAGGAGAAGCAAATGAAACTCAGATTTCTGAAGCACTGAAGCGTTACAGTGAACGGGCCTTCTTTGTGAGAGAAGCACTCTTTCATTTATTTAGCCTGACACATGTAATGGAAAAAACAAAGCCTGAAATCTTAAAGGTAAAATAGTATAGTTTTGATGGCTGTCATGCATTGTTCCTTAAACTGAGCCCATGCCCTGAACCCCAGTATAAATTATTTTGTCAGCTTTTACATTTTTTTGGTTGTGATTTTTAAGATTTAAATTTTAATGTTGGAGGAAAAAATTAACAACTGTTTAAAGAATAGTGATGTAGAAGATGCCCTGTAGCATTTGATGTTAGGAAAAATGAATCTGGACTGACTTATAGTATCTAAATTTCGTAGCATCTAAATTAGTTTTTTCATGTAGTTTTGAGTATGTTATGAAATGTTCTTCAGATGCTGAATTCTGTCATTAGAACATATCTGTACTAGGTCAAATCAAACATCTGTCTATTCCCCAAGTACAACAGTCCCTTCTGCTGATGCTAACAAAATTGTAATAGTAAGGAAGGCATTTGGTGATGTTTCTCTCCACTGTCACTTTCCAGTATGATAGCAAGTGATTAAATATCATCTGTGTTCTATATTGGGCTTTAACTTGGAAAATCCTAGAAACTTCCATCAGAAATTCATTCTAGGCATTGGCTTTCCATGTCTAGAACACCAGGAATGGTTTAATTTTTACTGTGATCATAAAAAGAGGCATCAGTAGGACAGATGATTTTTGTTTTTCCTATCCTCTTTGAAGTTAAACAAAGAACCTTTATTTTGTTGGCTTTAATATCAAAAAAACCTTGGGAATCGATAATCAACAAGAAAAACATTTTCTTGGGTGAGATCACAGTCAACGTACATAGTCAAAAACATAATTCAGGAAGAAGGTGTAAAAAGTATATCCTGACCTAGCAGTTTAGGATGACATCTGAAATGACTAGTCGCCAAATAACAAGCCACTACATTACCATTATACTGCAGAAACTCTGTCCTACGTAATTAATCTCTGAAAGAGTTTGGTAATTTTTATCCCAGTGTGTAGTGCAAACCTTAAATCACTCTAGGATTCTCTTGCGTTCCACGTAGCATCTCCTTTGAAAGGCTGCTGCAACCAGTGCAAAAGGACTTGGAAAAATACAAAGCTGGTCAGCTTTGAATCACTGAGCAGAAGGAAATGTTCTTCCTAAGAATTAAAATCACACTTGATGGATTTTTCACTTAAGTAAAAGGGAGGCAGAAATTGGGTGCTGTGAGTCATTGTTGTGGCCTCAAGCAACAGTGGATTACTCTTGGGGTGTGTGCGCAAACATGTAACGTACTAATGTGGGCAAAACTCTTGCATTTCAGCTTGTGGTTATTGGAATGAGAAATCACCCCCTGAACTTGCCCGTGCAGTTAGCAGCAAGTGCGTGTGTCTTTAACCTAACCAAGCAAGATTTAGCAGCGGGTATGCCAGTGCGGCTTCTGGCCGATGTCACTCACTTGCTCCTGAAGGCCATGGAACACTTCCCAAATCATCAACAGGTAAGACAAAATTTCTTTATTTTTTTGGAGGATTCCCTGGCTTGTGGATTTTACAAAAAGTTTCTCCACATCTCATGACCTCATGGAAATATGTTTAATGATTCATGGCAAGAAAGTATTCTGAAATATATATATATATGTCTGATGAAGTAATTCTTTTTTATTTCCCATAGCTGCAAAAGAATTGCCTTCTTTCACTATGTAGTGACAGAATCCTTCAGGATGTTCCATTTAACAGGCAAGTTTTGGATGTCTGTTAAAATGAGTTGTAGCATTGCAGAATATTTTTCTTTGTCTGTTCTTTCAGAAGGTTTGTTTCTGGTCTCAGTTTTGCTCAGTTTAAATCGTTCCAGTGTGCTGAATTTGTCTGGCCTGTGTTATTTTGGGCCTGTAATTCACAGTTGAATATAGGTCTGGAAAAAATCTTTGGTATACAGGTATTTTTTACTTCACCTGGATGGGTCTAGCACTAATTGCATGTAACAGAAGTCAGGATTTCTCTGTGGAACTGTGGGATTGCTTTTTGCAGAGGTTTCTGTACTTAAATGTTTTGCCCAAATGCTTTGAATTGTATTGGTCTGACGTTTCAGAAGATCGTGCCAAACTTTTCTTCCTTCTTTGGAAGCAATTCCTGTGCACTTTGATATATAATTAGAATTAAGAGACCCTAAGCAAACAGCTCAAAGCTGACTGAAGCTCATGAAATACCTGTAGTTTCACTGTGTATTTCTACTTTTTTTTGGTACGAGGCATACTTCTTCCAGTTTCTTTTGTCTTGCATGCATTTCTGTCTGATGTCTGTGTACGTTTTTATTTTAATAAGACTTATGGGACTTCTGAAAATGAGATTTATTTTTAACTTCCAGGTTTGAAGCAGCCAAACTTGTTATGCAGTGGCTGTGTAATCATGAAGATCAAAACATGCAAAGGATGGCTGTAGCCATAATTTCCATTCTTGCTGCAAAGGTACAAAATTTAAGCTTGGAGATGATAGGCTAATATTTCTAAAGTCTAAAAAAATGTTGATATGGTTTTATTTGTTTACAGCTTTCAACAGAGCAAACAGCTCAACTTGGTGCAGAGCTCTTCATTGTTAGGGTAAGTCACTTTCCTGATGGTCAAAAATACCACCCTCTTCAGTTACTTGTGCTAACAGTATTCCTAAAGATATAAAATAAACATAAGTAGATAGAATTCTAAGAACACATTAGCCTGTATTCATTTGAAAGTTCTTTAGAAGAAAAAAGCCTAGAGAATTTGTCAGAGATAATCAGAGACAGTTGCAATGGGATATATTACAGAACCATAGAATTGTTAGGGTTGGAAGGGGCCTTAAAGATCATCTAGTTCCAACCCCCTGCCATGGGCAGGGACACCTCCCACTAGATCAGGTTGCTCAAAGCCCCATCCAGCCTGGCCTTAAAAACTTCCAGGGATGGGGCAGCCACCACCTCTCTGGGCAACCTGTTCCAGTGTCTCACCACCCTCACAGTGAAGAACGTCTTCCTAACGTCCAGTCTGAATCGCCCCATCTCTAGTTTTAATCCATTCCCTCTAGTCCTACCGTTACCCGACATCCTAAAAAGTCCGTCACCAGCTTTCTTGTAGGCCCCCCTAAGATACTGGTAGGCCACTATAAGGTCTCCTCGGAGCCTTCTTTTCTCCAGACTGAACAACCCCAACTCTCTCAGTCTGCCCTCATAGGAGAGGTGCTCCAGCCCTCTGATCATCCTCGTGGCCCTTCTCTGGACACGTTCCAGCACGTTCATATCCTTCTTGTAGTAGGGGCTCCAGAACTGGACGCGGTACTCCAGGTGGGGTCTGACGAGAGTGGAGTAGAGGGGGAGAATCACCTCCCTCGACCTGCTGGCCACGCTTCTCCCGATGCAGCCCAGGATACGATCGGCTTTCTGGGCTGCAAGTGCACACTGACGGCTCATGTTGAGCCTCTCGTCCACCAGCACCCCCAAGTCCTTTTCTTTAGGGTTGCTCTCAAGCTAGTCACTGCCCAGCCTATATCGGTGCTTGGGATTGCCCCGACCCAGATGGAGGACCTTGTGCTTGGTCTTGTTGAACTTCGAGGTTGGCATGGGCTCACCTCTCCAGCCTGTCAAGGTTCCTCTGGATGGCATCTCTTCCGTCTAGCGTGTCAGCCACCCCACACAGCTTGGTGTTGTCAGCAAACTTGCTGAGGGTGCACTCATATTATTACATTAGTATAGATGAAAAGAAGCCAAAGTCAAAAAACCTGACACAATTAATACAAAGTAAAATAGCAAGACATCTCTTGATTTGAAATCCATTGTATGATGTGAAAGATGCTGAAAAAGAGAATATTTGAAGTAAATGGTTAGTGCTATCAATGCTCACGTGGGGTCCAGATTTCTGCGGGTGGCTTTGTGCTATCTGTTGTAACACTACATGTGTAATTACGGTGAAAACAAAGGAATTCCTCTAGCAGGCAACCATGTTCAAAGGGGAGGCAAAAAGTTTAATAGCCATTTTATCTTGTATAGTTTGACCCTCAACATGTAGATCTTTACTCTGCGTATAAGTGATAAGTGATAGCTATGCATTACCCTAGTTGGTGCAGAAAGAAGCAGAGGAGCTAATACTTTTTTTTTATATATATATGCAATCACAACTGGGATTTTTTGATTCCTTTTTTCCAGCAACTTCTACAAATCGTTAAACAGAAAACAAATCAGAATCTTGTAGATACTACCCTCAAGTTCACATTGAGTGCACTTTGGAACCTCACTGATGAATCTCCAACAACGTGTCGGCACTTCATTGAAAATCAAGGGCTAGAACTTTTCATGAGAGTCTTAGAGGTGAGGAATACAGTTTTGGTGGTGGATTATCATCGTAGGTTAATAATTAACATCGTTTCAATAGCAAGCATAAATGGTTACCTATACTTTGTTTCTCTTTTCCACAGTCTTTTCCATCTGAATCATCCATCCAACAGAAGGTTCTTGGACTTCTGGTAAGATTAACAAAAAAGAAAAAAAGCCTGACATGTATACTTTTAAAAATTGATTTATTTTTTACCCCGTGTTAATCTGAAAACATGCCTAATAATCTTTATAGTATGCATTATTCACAATTGACATTGTTTTGCACTGTTTTACCAGTTCTCCAAAAGCACTAGTTATATTGAAATTGATAATTACAGTAAACAAAAAGAGCTTTTAAGAAAGGGCAGTCAGTGAGGCTTCAGATGAGTCCAAATGCAAAAAGTTGGTTGAAAATTGACAGGTGCATTGCTGAAGTTTACTGAAATTGAGTGTGTTTGAGAATGTTAAAACTAGCCTTTAATTTAGTGTAATCTGCATGCTAACGGCCTAAAATTACTTATGAGAAAACCTGTTTGTTTTGAGGCAAATTGCTGCATTAGACTGAAAAAGTTTTCAAAAGCAGAAGTAGTATTTTGGCATCTGATGGTCAACTGGATATGTGAAGATCTCATCCTGGTGTTTATATATGTTTATTTGCAAAATGTAGTTCAAGTTTATATATTTATCTCCCTCATACTGTATTCTTTCTGTTGACATTTTCTCTTTTCCTTTTTTCCCCTTCTGCAGAATAACATAGCTGAAGTTAAAGAACTCCATTCTGAATTAATGTGGAAGGACTTTATAGACCACATCAGTAAATTACTGCACAGCGTGGAGGTGGAAGTTAGCTACTTTGCAGCAGGGATTATTGCTCATTTGATATCTCGAGGAGAGCAGGCCTGGACGTTAAGTCGCAGCCAGAGGACATCTCTCCTTGAACAGCTGGTACAGAAATGATGGTGAATTTTATCATACTCTTTTATATTTTTTCAATGTTTGTATTTAACAATGAGTGTTCTTGGTTCTGTATTTTGCAGCATTCTGCCATTTTGAATTGGCCAACCCCAGAATGTGAGATGGTGGCTTACAGGTAACCATTGTCTTGATTTAGACTTTGGAAAATAAACTGAACTAGATCTAAAACTTGTTCCCAAAGCGGAGTGAGCTGCTAAGTCAGACATAGTTTTGCCCAGTGGAAAATAATTTATTGGTTTAAAATATACAGCATGTTAATTTTTCTATGACCAAAGAAGTTTAGGGACTCCTGTGAAAGAAAAATGTAATGTTGTTCTGCCTGTTTTTCTATTAAAGGTATTCAGCTGCATGTTTAAAAGACGTGGGCACAAAGGTTAACCAGTAAGGTTATATTAGCTAGCACTAGGTTAGTACTATCTGTCCTAGATAAAGCAGCTTGAGGCCAAAAAGTACAATTGGATAATTACTGTCCATCTAATCCTTATAATTTTGACTGCCTACTCCTGTTTTTAAACAGTAGGAGGCATCCAAATGCTATGGTAAAAGCATACCACACAACCCCCGATATATATGATTTTTGCTAGTAATTGTCTTAAACATTAAAAGGCTCACCTACTGCATCTAAAACTCTAGCTTATCAAATGTCTCTCCTAGTTAAACCTGTAGCTGAATAAGTCGACAACACGTGATCTCTGAAGTAGTAATATCTTGTAGCAAAGTGAGTTGCTGATCATCTCCTCTTTTTTTTTTTTTTAATAGGTCTTTCAATCCATTTTTTCCTCTACTTGGCTGTTTCATGACACCTGGTGTCCAATTATGGGCAGTGTGGGCCATGCAACATGTCTGCAGCAAAAACCGTATGTATTAAGATAAAATTACCTTTAAAATTTTTCTTTAGCATATTATTCACTAGCATGAAGCAGGACAACAAGAATTCCTAGAGTACGCGCTCCTAATCCTGTAGAGGAACTACATTTAGGCTTTGACTAAGTCGGTCGGGAAAACGGAGTAATATAAGTTCTTTATATCCTTTTTATTTACTGGAATTTTACTGTTAAATGCACAGTATTCATTCCAAAATGTGGCCATGTGTTAAGAACAACTACATTTTTGGCTTGCACCGGTGTTTTTATTCAGATATTTAAATATTAATAATGGGCAACATATTTCTTTTAAACTAAGAACAATGATTTTAGCAGGTAGTTCTCTTACTATCAGAACAGAAGTTTTAGGTAATCCTCATCTCTAGTTGCCTTTCTGCAATAACTTGCTGTGATGTGGAGGTCAGTTTCTTAATCTGTCTTTCCTATCTGCAAAATGAGAACACCAACATCTTGTTTATAAAATGATTTGAGAGCATGTGATGAAATGCACAGGTGTTGGGAAAGGAAATAAATCCCCTGAGCATGCCTAAATGTAAGACTGGGCAAACCTTCCTGGCTTTTATTGCTTGCTTCTTTTTTTTTGACATATATTTGTGTGATGTGAATCTGTGTATTGTCATTAACTTCTACCAGATATAAAGCAGCTTTACTCTAAAGTATTAAAAGTATTTTCTATGCCATTTTTTTCATCTTCTTGACAGCAGTATGTGCTTGTTTATCCTTGTCCTGTTTTCACTGTTTCTACAGTGAAAAGACACCTATTCAGGACCAAACAATGACATGGCATAATATATAATTGTACATAAAGTACTGTTTTCATGTTCTTTATAGAGTTTGTAACTGTAATGAGACACTGTTCCCAGGGTACACTGTCAGAACAGCCCTACTTCAACATGGGAAAGTCCTCAGAGTTGTTTTACTGGTCAGAATCTGGATAACAGCTTTTGATTAAGACCCTGTAATTCTGTGTTAATGAAATTAAAGCAAGCTCTCTCCCCCTCTTTGTGCCTCAGCCCTGTTAACTTAGTATAGTCCTATTTGTTCTATTTATTTTTAGTGTGTATTTTGTGCTGCCCTAACCTCTGGGCTTTCAACGTGCCACAGAGGTTTGTATTGACAGTGAGTAACTGCTCTGTAGAATAGAGAGGCTGGAAATACTTGGATGGTGTACTTGTGATTTGAGATCAAGACAGTATTCCTGAAGTTTAGTTCTGATGGTAGTTAGTGCCAGAAGCTTCTGGACAAAGTTGCAGAGAAACCAAATGTTTGGTAGCAAATGTAATAACCTACTCTGAGGGGAAAAATGTGTTTAATTCTGAAATATGGAGATTTATTTTGGGGGAAAAGCTAAAGCTTTTGATGCTTGGCGCTAAGAAGGCCTTTTGTCTTGGAGAGGAGATGCATTTTGACTCCCTCTTTTAGATGAGGGTGAAAAGTAGTCTGGAATTAATGGGATTGATTTTTCTTGGTGTTTTTTTTTTTCCTCCTTTTGCTGTTTCTCTATATCATATCCACTCAATGAGCTCACAACTAAAATATTAGTAGCAGTGCAGTAAAGGTGATCCCCAGTGAAATGCTCGGTGTCAGCATTTAAACAACTGGTGTTGCTTCACTGCAATGAATGGTGAAATTGGGCACATCTGAGGTAATGCCCTCAGCATTGCATTACAGTCATCCTGACCTTTTTGTAACAACTTCTGAAGCTTGCGTGTCACATTAAACATAGGGCTCTCTTTATAAATGGTCCCTGCACATAACAACACTAGAGCTGATGTAGGTGTGCTTTCAACTCTTTAAAATTGATAATAAAATTATACTTTTCTTTCCACTTTTATCCCTGAAAAGACATTCATACTGACTTAAAATTGACAGTGGCCTTTAACTAGTTGTATTTGGCAAACTGTTTTCAAAGCAACTAGTTCCTATTCACTCTACAAGCCTGTACAAATGATGTGATACATCTGATACCATTTTTGGTATGTGTTGTGTACTGAGGTTTTTGGTAAAGGTGATATTTTTACGTGGGTGCTCATAGATACTATAGCACTTTTGATTCCCATTTCTTAAAACTTATATATGTACACTTAAAATGCATAGAGGAAGCGGGGGGAGAGAGAGAATACTGTGCATATTACAAGGCACTTTTCAGTCAGCTAAGACAGACATGAAAACAGACCTGATGACAACTGGGGTCCTGTCCAAACGACTCTGTTGTTCTGTTGTCACTTGTTTAAGTACAAATGTCTACAATGTAGACACCTTGTGGAGTGTCCTAAATGCTGCCTGGTCTAGGAGACGAAAGTGAGTTTGAATCAGTGTTTACAGTATCTGCTATGTTTACCCTAGATACAGGGGTTTTTTTTGTTGTTTTTTTTAATTCCCTTTTTTAATCTTATTACAGCTGCCAGGTACTGCAGCATGTTAATTGAAGAAGGTGGTTTACAGCACTTATACAACATCAAGGAAAACGTCCAGACTGATCCACATGTCCAAAGGATTGCTATTGCCATCCTAGATAGTTTGGAAAAACATATTATGCGTCATGGGAGACCACCTCCATGTAGAAAACAGCAGCAAAGTAAACCAAACTGAAAGCTTCAGGTATAGGAATGTAAAATATTGTCTCTGTAATAATCCTTTCTGATGTGTGTGTAGTTGGAGTAACTTGTAATACAGTGGTCACCATTAAAGTGATTTGCCGATAATTGTGGTACCCAGAACCATGTACGGTAACCTTTGGTGAATGTCAACTTTAATGGCAACCGCATATGCAACTTGTAAAGGGTCAGTGCTTGCGCTGGTCATACCTGTAGGATTGTTGCTGGCTACAGAGAGATGGGACTTGTACAGATCAATATGCACATCTGAGGAAAAAAAAAAAAAGAAAGACTACTTGTTTTGTGACTTCTGGGACAAAGTTATTACATACCTATGATTGCTGTTCATGACACTGTTTACCAGTTTGGTGTTTGAATAGAACTGTGTGTGGTTGTGAGATTCAATACTTTTACAGATTAAAACAAAAGTACATGCATGCAGGTTACAATGAGACTTGTAACTAAGGCGACCAAAAGGTCCGTTGTCTCATAACCCTTCCAAACACAAACGGGGTCTTCTGCTTCCTTTTCCTTTTGCCTACAAGCTGGGTTCTTTTGTTTTCCTTACTGCTAGAACAATGCCTTTTTGCAGTTCAGCTCTCCTGAGACCTCCCTACCCTCAGTAAGGTGGGGATCAGCATTGCGTCAGGGGAAGGGGAAACCTGCTCAAGTAAAGCAATAGAAACACGATTAAAAGGAGACACAATACTAAAAGGATGAACTAAGCTTGAGATTTTTAAACTTGATAACAAGAAGGGGGTTTTGTTGTTGTTTGACTGCTTTTGGTTGCGTGTGATATCTTTCTCTTGATCTTAGAATACTGATGGAGAAAGGAAAAGGCTCATTAGAGCAAAATACTGACTTGTCTTCATCATGAAGGGGATTGCATGTCTCAATAGGAGGCCCAGGATATTTGGTCACCTTATTTATAAGAGACTAATGATTGCTCTGTTGTTTTCTGTAAATATTCTGTCAGTATTGTGCAGTGAATTCTATTTCCAAATCATCACAGTGCAAAATATCACCCAATGTTCTATGTAAGCCCTGTGTCAATTGCATTGTTTTGTGGAGTGTGAAATTTTACATAAAGATGCGAACTGTAACAACTTCTTTCTTTCTTGGTTACCTGTGGGTTTCAAATGATATGTTGACTGAAACATATTGCACAGCATACAGATACCTGATAAAAATACAAGTGATGGAAGCAAACTGCATGTCTATTCAAATTCTGTTTAATTTCAGGTATTGTTTTTGTTTATCTGGTTAGGTGCCACATTTCCATGGCAACTGATTGATATTCAGAGGCTCTTCTGTAAATATATTGGTAACTAAGTTTAAAAAGAAAACTTATGTTTGGTAGCTTACTAGCAGGGATGGCTTCATGACTACCATATTTTACTATTTTTAACTCCTTCCCTCTCCCAACTCCCATCCTTTGAATAAAAACATCACCTCTAATCTTCAATAATCTAGTTATTGTATATTTCAGCAACTTCAAAAGGTACTGATCACATAATTTAATCAATGTTGTGTAATTGCTTTTTGTACAAAGGTATAATTTGGCTGGCATCATTTTCATGTGTGTATCTGGCTATATACAGTTTTCTTGATTCGGAAAGAAATTTAAATTGGTTGTAGCTTTGAATTATTAAGGTGGTTTAAAAAATGGAAAATAGCCTGCAAGCCTTTGCCCACCACCTTTCTGAGATGTCTGGTATGGGACTTCTGCTTCCTGTTACATGAAACGGAACACAAAACTTGTCACAATTGGTGTTAACAGAATGAATATAAATCAATTGCTACAAGACTTTAAAATAAAGATGACAACTCTCCTTACAGTACTGGTTTTTCCTAATAACAGGAGCACTTACTGAAACGGGGGGGGGGGGAATAAATCTGCTACTCCTTGCAGCACAAAATGAATGTGATACTGGCATCAGTCCAGGTGGTGAGTATGTCACTTCATGAAGTTCTGCAACCAGCAGAGAGATTGTAAATGATTTTCCATACCCTTCTTGTTTTGTTCCCACATGCTTCAGGCAAACAAACAGTGAGCGGAATTCTTTTAAGCTGAAAAGTATGAATACCTACAAGCTATAAATCTACTGAACTTACTTGCATGTGCTGGTTACAGAAAGGTTCTCTTCACATTCCTGTGCAGCTTCAGGAGTTCCTGCCAGGGTAGAGTAATTCTGGAAGCAACTCTTAAAGTTGTATTTCACCTGTGGCATTTGGCGTCTCTTTTGTGAAGGCTGAAGATCCTGACTCAGCTTTACCTTTGCAGATCTTTACATAGGAAACTTGTATATGTATAAATCTGGAAAGGTTACCTCACCCATGGAATTGCTGGGTTAACTTTTGGCACAAGTGAAATTGGGGTTTGCTTTCAGGCTATTGGAGCATAAAGTGACACCCAGTTCCAATGTGGTAAGCTGCATTTTGCAACTGTATTTTGATAAAGTATTTACTAAAAATTTATTTCTCTAACTATGTTAATTCACTTTTGCTTGAAAGCCCCAGTCTAGGGAAGTAAGAAGATGCAGAGCTAAATTGTGTGGCACATCTTAGTGCTGGAGAACCTCTAAGCAGAGGGAGGAAGAACCTTCAAATTCACCAGGCAACAGAGGAAAACAGGCGATGGGAGAGAGGTAACATGCCTGAGGCATCTGGCAAAGACTGATACAGTGACCATACATATGTGCACATACAGGCCCTGCGTTTTCTCAAGCACAGATTACAAAGCAATGTAAGTTCAGGTGGCTGGAGTGATACCTTAGTGTTTTGCACCATTGACAACAGATCTGGGGTGAAACGCCATTGCTCTGTGTTAATAGTGCTCATTCTGCCTGATTAGTTGGAAGAGCACTGATAACAGGAAGCAAGGTTAGGAAGGCTTTCTTCCTTTGTAAGTTGACTTTTTCTTCAGAGTGATTTTTTTTATTTATTTCCTATCAATGTTTAGATGCAGCATGTTTTCTGCCTTTTTTTTTTAATTTGCATATCATGAGCCAGAGCTTCTCCACACTGTTACTTGACATCTGTTTGAGAGGCACAACCACTGACTTAAGATGTAAGCACTTTAAAAAGATCATCTGCACAAAGTTAAATCTTTATTTGGGAATTCTTATAGCAAAATGATCCAGTGGAATATTCAGAAATGCAGTCCAAGGCAAGGAGCTAAGTCCTTGCAGTCATAGGAGCTAAGAATGCAGTCATAAAAATAATCCCAAGAAATCGGTGGGTACTCTTCAGTCCTCTACCTTCCAAAACTCAAGGGGAAGCTAGGAAGCATTATTTGCCGATAAACTGAGGTGGTCGTTTCTCCCTGAAGGCAGCCATCCCTTCCTGACGGTCTCTTGTGGGAATGTTCTATGTTTTTAAAAAAAAAAAAAGGAATATTTTTCATTGACGAGTCTGATGTGTTTTTAAGTACTAATTTGGCAGTAGTGGTCTAAGACTAAGATTGCTTTTCTTTCAGTGATACACTACGTCCCACCTTCCACGTTTTGCAGTTCGGAAAATAAGGAGACTGGGTTGTAGTGTAAATCACAAGCAAAGCTTCTAAGGCAGAGACCATAGACTGGAGAACTACATAGGAAAACAGTTTTCCATAAATTTAATATTTTACCATCTTAAAACACCCTGAGAGGCACCGCAG
Source organism: Chroicocephalus ridibundus (assembly GCF_963924245.1). Taxonomy (NCBI): domain Eukaryota; kingdom Metazoa; phylum Chordata; class Aves; order Charadriiformes; family Laridae; genus Chroicocephalus; species Chroicocephalus ridibundus. The sequence goes on along the minus strand of NC_086291.1, from coordinate 7,051,303 downwards.
TTACGTTGTTCTGTTAGCTGAGAAAGGGACACACTCTCAAAACTCGTCAGAAAGACTGACTACAGGAGGCATCTGTTTTGTAATTTAACTTGTACTATAATTAACATGTTGTTGAAACTAAGAAATTACAATTCCTTCAGACAGAAAGGTATTTAAGGAAGGACTTTAGTCTCGGGCAGGTTATGGAGAGGCAACTATGCATGACACAACAGTTAATATTCCAAAACAGATACCTGGAACTGCACTCAAGTATCTTCTCAAAGCTTTGGATTTAGCTATTAAAGTGTTCCCTTACAGAGAGGAAAATACAAGAGGACACTGAATATCTGGCTTTAGACAATATACAGTTGTTTCTTTCAGGAATGTATTTTGAAGGTAACCTACCTGGGCATAACACATCCCCTCGATCGCCATCCCCGACGCGATGTCAACCTGGGGACGAGAGGGAAGACGTGAGATTGTCTGAAGCGTAGCCCTCAAATCAATGAACATTCACTCGCAGTGAGTGACCTTCACTCTGGTATTAGAACTAGTGTTAGCATCCGTAGAAAAAAAATCCTGCCGTATTAATTTTGTCTTTAAAGAAAACCTTGAAATGGTTTTAAATGCCTTGTCTAAACAAGGATTATAACTTATCTGTTCTGAGCACTTTTACTGTAGTAATTTGTAAGAGCTGCCTGTCTGCTTCTTTTATCTCATTATTTAAAAAAAAATAATAAAATTACCTCTATTCCTCTGTTTATTGCCAGTTTTCCCATTTTCACAGCAAATGGAGCCTTTATTAAAAAAAACGAACAACAAACTCAATTCACAATAAACATTTAAAAATAATTAAAGTGACATTGGTTCATAATGGTGTAGTTATATCACTATCCTAGCTCCACATGACCTTTTAGTCTATAGAAATTTGCAGTAAGTTAGTATTTTTAAAAAAATTTGGTGTTATCTACGCCAAACAGATATACGTGATAGATATACATCTACATGAATAGATGTACACAGTGCAAGGTTTCAATGTGTCCTGCTGGTCTGCATAACCGCAGCTGGGAAGTAAAACTCTCCTCTGGGTTATGCAGCTGGACGTTAATGTCTGTTCCTTACAGAAATTGCATTCACAAAAGGGACAGAGTTAAGAGACTTAAACATCAGGAACCAAGACTTTAATATTTCATAGAAAGGAATTTCAATTGTTTGCTCTCTCTTAAGGGAAGCAGAAATGCCTTCTCTATGTCGACCACATGAATACTACACTTACCTGAGGAAGGATTTCTTTAGCCAAAGCTAATGCTCTCTGGTAAGCTGCATCCCCGTCGCTGTTTTGTGGCACTGCGTGATTTACTAATCCCATTAAGGCGGCTTGTTGTCCGTCAACCTGTCTACCCGTGAAAATGAGTTCCTTGGCCAGACCTATTCCAACACATCTGGGCAGGCGCTGGGTTCCACCTTACAACAACAGCAAAACCACCATTTTCAATTTCTGAGAAATGCCCAAAAAAACAGTAATATTTTGTCTCCTTATACAGCAAGAAGGTTTGAAAACTACAGCGATTCACGTGTTTCTTTAATAACTACTAGCTGAATGTGTCAAGACTTTGCGAGGCATCTGAAAGGCTTCAGCATCCTTTTGAGTATTTTGATGAACAGCAAAAGGTGTAACGGTACTTTCCTCAATTCATAGCAAATCCGAGACAGGGCTTGGAACAGAAGTCTTGAGTCATAGATCTCTCGGGTCACTGTAAGATGCTACTTCTAATTTACATTCAATACACTTCAAGGGCTCTAATGGCAAAATGTTTACTGTACAGCTGAGAGAGTAAGAGACTGAAGATTTAATGATGGTTACCTGCTCCAGGAAGAAGCCCTCTTGTGGTCTCAATAAGGCCCATTTTAGCTGATGAAGCTATTTAAAAAAATAAATATAGGGTTTAGCTACTTCTCGATTTGTGTAACTACAAATTTTCCATACTGAACAGATTAAGAAAACAATAAGCTTTCAATACTGAACTGGAACTCCCACTTCTCCAGGTGGCTAGAAAGTCTGAATACGACAGTGCTTAACCAATGTCCATCTCAAATCAGATGAGGGAAGTGTAGTACGGCTGCTTACCCCGAATGTAGCAATTTCATCTAGAAAAATGAACCTTGGCTCCACACTAGATGAAATGTAACAGATGGAATAACTGAAGAAGGAAGTCTTCAAGTCCAAACTGATTTAAGTAGGGAAGGTCCAATATTACATGATAATAACTATTTAATTCTACCAATAAATAGTTTTCTGAAGGAATCCTCATCTTGTCTAAAAACAGGCTTTACTTTTTAAGTAAAGAAACTGCTTTCCCAATAGTAACTAAATGTCACAATTTCTGGACAAATGCCTACTCATTTCCTGAACTGTGTTAGTTCCTCTCTTAACCTACTGGATTCCATTAACAGTCAGCTATCATGCGTGTAATTTCTCTTTAAAATATAGTCACCAATCACAAGAAGAATCCTATATTAAGCAACACACAAACCTGCTACTCGAAGGTCACAAGCTAATGCCAGTTCCAGTCCACCACCCAACGCGTAGCCATCTATTGCAGCAATTGTGGGTACAGGCAGGGCAGCTAGAGAAGAAAACACATTACATGGTTTTGTTGCAGAAGTTCTGTTCCACTCACTTCTGGAATTTAAATGCTTAAATTCTAAAGCTTTTAGTAGTTCTCAAATTCAAGATTGCTCAATAAATCAGTTTCTTCTGCCACAAACTTTCTGACTGTCTCTAAGCAGTAGAAACTGACTTCTTCCACTTCTCCCTTTTGTGTGAACACTAAACATTCTTCTTACATGCAAAGCAGCACTCAAATACAAAGCACTGTAACCCAAAACAGGAAGAATTGTCTCCTTGCAAGTTTACGATACGAATATTCAGCTGTTGCAGTTAAACAATCAAAACACAGACACTATTTCTAGTCACTATTACTGGGATTAGCTTTTCTGGTGCTTTTGTTAGCCAAGGCTCCTGAACTTGGTCAACGCTGTTGTCACCTCATAATTGAGGAACCTGAAGTACCTGGAGATGAGCCGCTTGATAAGACACCTTTTTAAATACTGAGGGAGCTGGAAGCAGACTTCAGACGTGCAGAGTTCTGTGCCATAACTACCCACCCCCAGACTGCTTCTGTGGTTTCTGAGAGAGGGTCATTCTCTTTACACGGTTGTTTGTTCGTTTTTTAATTACAGCAATTCTGATTGGTATTTTAGTCAGATTTCACTTTGGTATTCCTCTCTAGCGAGAGCAGAATAATTCATAAATAGGTGAAGAAAATAAATTGCAGAAATCCATATTCCTTTTGCAAAAAAAAAAAAAAATGGGGTGAGGGATTTGGAGGTACAAACCCTGACATTCCACAAATCCATTTAGCAAATCCATTCAGAGATCCAAATCCATGTTCTTGGGTCACTGCCACATCACGAGTGCTTCTGAGCATGTATTGAAAGGTGGAGAACCACCGCAGCTCATTTTGTCTAGCATTGTCTCCCAGGGGTTACACAGAACTGTACACGGAATGCTTTGTTCCAGCAGGCACTTCTCATATGCATGTGTGTGTGTGTGTGCTGCTCTTTGTCATGGAAAGGGCAGTCCTGAACTGCATCTTGTCCTTGGAGCAGCAGCAGGATCATTGGTATTTCATTCTGATCAGATCTTTGTTTCAGGCATAAGCTGGAGCCATTTGGGCAGCTACTCCTAAATGGATAACCCACCAGCGCTAGCGTCCTTCCCCTCCTGCAGCATTTCTAAATGTCTCAGTACAGGCAGCCTACGACAAATTTCCCGACTGAGATAATCATTTACCTATCTCATCCATAAGATTCCTCAGCCTTTTAACAAAGTGTCCAACTTCTGCATCGTCCATCTTGGCACGTTCCTTTAAGTCTGCACCTAAACAGAGAAAAAGATTAGAATCCAGGAAAAGGGAAAAGGTATCCGAACTGTTTTCCCTCCTGTTCGTCTCAGAGGACAGACCATTTTAGAAGTCTTGAAAACAGTGTTCTGGGTAAATAAGGTCACTGGCAGTTGGAGTGTGGACATTTGGTCTGGAGCAGTGGCTCGGGTGCTCCTCTGGGCCCTTCGAACAGATTTCACAGAGGAGCACAAATCACTGTATGTAAGGATGATAATCCATAAAACTGGAAAGCAAAGACTCCAATACCAGAGGTAGCTGTGCTTGAAGATGGTTATAAATGAAGAACAAATAGTAGCACCACGCAGCCTCCATCACACACATCTCCATCGATGAAGCTGAGAGGCAGACAGGCAAACGACAAAACAATGTGTTTGTTATTTGCTACACAAAAGCCAGCCTGTTTTTCTTTTAGGAGGCATTTCCAACTGCTTTTCTGCACGATTTGCCCTAAGAGCCATCAAAATTTTTAACAATAGTTTGCAAGCCTTTGTTACTTACCAGCACAAAACACACCTTTCACCTCACTCTTGAACACCACCACACGAACCTTCTCATCAAAGCGGAGTTGTTCCAGAGCGCTGAACAGCTACGAGGGAGGCAATACAAACAAGAGAAGAAAAACTTTAAGCACATGGGTGTATGTATCTAAATTCTAGCAAGCTCCTAATCTATGATTAAAGTTTCTTTTTTTTTTTTCCCCTGCAGGTTCCAAAAGTTTCCTGAAAATCATATATGTGGAGCCAGCAGGATCCATCCATGGCAGCCTCTGAATGACAAGTCTCCCCATCTCTTGTGTTCTGCCGTTCAGAGACAAACCTTTGCCGTACCTTAAACTCCCCTTCCTGTCCAGGCACAAGCCAGACTTTCTCTACAACGTATCAACCTTGAAGAGATCATCTGCTAAGGTCTGACAGTATGTTTTTGTTGACATTACGCAATAAGGACATGAACCTGCATGTGAGTTAGCTAACTTCAGGAACTCCAGTATCTCTGTCCAGTCCGTGTCTGAACTTGCCGCAGTACAGACACATCACGATCTCTTTTTCTCCAGGCTAACCTGCTTGCCCCAATGCAGTCTCCCACTGACCTTCAGCAAGAGATTAAGTTTTTGTTTCAGATTCCCCGCAGCTATTCTTATTGCATTTAGTTATCGATCATGATTCCAAACACGTTTACAGGCCAGGCCCATACTCACTTCATTTACAAATACTTTTCCCAATGAATTTCTCGCGTGGGGTCGGTTCATTAGGATTTCAGCAATACCTTAGTAATAGGAGACAATTTCAGTTATACTTCATTTAATTCTCTGACACAGTAATTCAACTGGGAACAATATCTGCGTATGCTGCATCTTCTCTTTCCTGGAAATGCATCTAAGACAATCAGTTATTTTAAAAGCGGACGTGGTCGACCATGTCTATGAAACCCAGCTATGCAGGGCAACTGTAAAATCGAGTAGCACTGCAAATAATATAAATAAGCAGACTTTTAGAAAACGAACACGACATCCAAGAACGTATGTCTTAGAATCACCGCAGAAATGGAAAAAAAAAACCCAAACCCCAAATGATCCACCTGTTTCAAACATTACTTCAGTTTTTATTATACAGTCTTACTGCGTTTGAGCATATTCCTTAATGAAGAAAACAATCCTCTTGGGACTGCTGTTTGCATGAGAATAGCACAGACTGGTCGCACCCAGCTCATGTCCCAGAACCGTTTTGAAATTGCAGCCCCATTCAATTTAAAGTTAATAAGCTCACCAGTGGAAAGGACTTCACTTAAAAGTTCCTAGGTCCAAGCAGAAAAATAAGACCGCAATGTCTACCTAGTTCTCCTTTGCACTTGTGTTTCGTAAATTATTATCCAATGGTTTCTGTATGTTTTGGAGAGGAAAAATCTCTCTCCTGTTTCCTTGGCTGGATTTCTGCTCAATTCCCCAGGCCTAAATATTGTAAGATGCTGCTGCTGCAGGTGCACAGACGTGCCGTGCCCCCGTCACACGTGGTGCCCCTGCCCTGCGAGGAGGTCTCTGGGTGTTCCTCTGCCAGTGAGCAGGCAGTAAAGAAGAGCTGTGTAACCAAGGAACAGAGACACAGGTAACAGCTGGCACCAGCAAACAACGGAAATTCACAATTCTGGTTACTACATTCACGTACAGGTGAAGAGCAAAACTACCAGGAACTGTTTATAAGCTCTGGCGATCGTTACCTTTCCGCTGGCAACCAGCCAAAACTCAAATCACTTGGCGGCCCTTGTGCATAAACACGCACAGAGGTGCCCTGGGCCTGTCCTACCTGGAGACCAGAAAAATCTACCTTCTGCAAACCACGACGTCTCGCGTCGAGATCTCCTGCGTGCCTAACTTTTTTTTTTTTTAAAAAAAAAAAAGCAAGCCCCCATGCCATTTATTTGGCAGCTGTGTTCTTGGGGCCGGGGGGGGGGAAGTATCAAGGCAAAACTTAAAGCAGAGAGACTGTAAGGAACCCGCCCCCTCCGGACTCTGCGGGGTCGCCCCTCACCCTTCAGGCCAGGAGGGCCCCGGGGGGGGTCCGGCGGGGACGGGGCGGTGCTGCGGGCACAGTTCGGGGCCGGCGGGGGCGAGGCGGGGGAGGGAATACCCCGGGCCCCGCTCACGCCAGGTCGGGACCTGCTGCGTTTTCACCAGGAATCGGTAAAACTCAGTAGATCAACATGCAGCACCCCAAAACCGGCTCTGACACCCGCTGGGCTCCGCGGACCCTTCGGGAACGAGCGCCGGGGCCTCACCCCCGTCCCCCCCCGCCCCGGACCGAGGCGGGCCCCGCCGCACTCACCGCCGCTGTCCCCGCCGGCCGCGCCCACCAGCACCTCCGCGCCCCGCCGCGGGACGGCCGCTGGGGGCCCGCCGCCCCCCCAGCCCAGCAGCTGGCGGCCCGCCCGCCCCAACCGGATCATGGCGCCGCTCCCCGCCTGCCGCCGCCGCCGGGGACAGGCCTCCGGGGCCGGGCCTCCGGGGGGGAACGGTGCGGCGCTGCGCCTTTAAGAAAGAGGGGCGGTGCCGCGCCTCCCGCGCGCTCGCCCCGCCCCTTCGCTCCCCTGCCGCGCGCGCGCGACTGGGGGTCTTCGGCGTCGTCTCGGCCGGCGAGAAGCAGCGCGAGGAGGACGAGGGGGCACGCGCTCGCCCGCCATCATCATCATCATGCAGCGCCGGGTGTTCGTGGTGGGCGTCGGTATGACCAAGGTACGGGGCTCTCCGCCGCCGGCCCGCGCCCTCCCCGGCACCGCCGGCGCGCTGAGGCCGTACGAAACTCGTCGCCCCCGTGGGTCGAGGCTTCCCCTGGGGGCGCCTCTGAGGGGGGCGGCCTTGTGGGGGCCGTGCGCCTCCTCCCCGGCCGCTGTCTGAGGAGAGGCGTGCGGGGCCAGCCGGGCCCGCGGGTCAGGCCTGGGCGGCAGCGCCTCCGCGCAAAGTTCACCTTCCTTCGGTGTGTCGGGGGGAGTGGAGCCGCTCGCCAAGTCAAACGCTTTGGAGCTGCGTTGGGCAGGTCGATATAACAGAGCTGTAACGGCCAGAGCCGTTCTCCGAGTCACGGCCGCCTCTGGTCAAGGGCTCGTCCCCTCGCTGTGGGGGCCCAGGGAGAACGGGCGGCAGCAGAGCAGGTGCCCTGCAGAAACTCCCCCGGTGCCGTTCTGTACCTGGTCATTTGCTTGTCGACAGAGTTCCCGCAGCATGGAACAGTTTCAAAGAGGAGCAAAAGCTAGAGGAACGTTTTTTCATCCGGGTGGATGAAGCTTAAGATGACTTTGATGTTCGCCAGAGTAGTCAGAACAAAACCCCCGCTTTTTGAATAACTTTTTTTTTTTTATGTTGCTGTGTGAGTATTTTTCTGGTATGTGATGATATAGGAGAGAAAATAAAAGGTAGAAGACTTCATTCTGTTAATTGTTTTTATTTTTGGTGATTTTTGGAAGAAGGTGATTTTTGGAAGTTATTGGACCTCACCTTACGCTCCTTTGCGATGTGCTGGAGGAACGAACAGTAGCGTGGAAGAAACGACTAAAGCTTGTCAGTTACCAGAGTGTGTCTTAAGCATTTTATTATGAAGTCTTTTAGGATTATATCCTTTCTCTTTTTTTAATCATAATGATGTAATGTCTGCCAAAAACTGGTATACCCTCTCAAAATAACAGTCCGTGTTTCCAATGTGTGTAATTGTCAGTTCCACAGACCATACCTTTCTTTTTCAGAAGTTCAGTGTGATTGAGAAATTATCAATACTCTCTTTCCCTCTTTGTTAGCCCAAGTGACGTCAATCACTCTGGCAGACTTTTACAATGATCAAATCACTGACTAATTTCTCTTAATACCTTCAGTATGGAGGTTCTCTCTCTAAATTAAGGAGAGGAAGCACTACAGAAAGTACAGCTAAGTGTTGCGAAAGACTGGAGTTGGGGAGGTGAGCATAAGGAGGTAGCAAATTAGCTTTTGTATGCTAACAGTGAATGTCAAATAATTACTAGAACTGTAAGTAGTTAGTGTGAGGGTTTTTTATCAGTGACACTCTTGCATTTTTACATCATTAACGAAACCACGTGTATTTGTTGGTAGACTCTAATGAGTCATACTACAAAGGAAATAGAAGTACCACCTCCACTCCAGTGGTGAGGGGTAAGGCACAATATGATGTGTAACAAAGTGGAATAAGGCTTGGGAATAGGAGGCTTATGTACAACTAAGTTCCGTACAAAGAACAAGCATTTTCTTGTTACAAATAAGAGTATAACAAAATAAAGTGGAAGGAAAGTATTTGTCAAAGCCTTAGTGAAGGTTATGTCATGTATTGTTATGAGTCAGTGAAGGTGGTAGTTATTCTCTGTCTCACCCACAGCCTTTGGACAGGGTTATTGTCCATTTCTATACAAGTCATGAATCTTCTTTAAGACTGAGCATAAATGATCTTCAGCTTCCATAAAATTGCACTATTTCCTGTTTTTAGACATTGTGGGGTCTGTCAGTAGCACTTGGGAACTGTTGAGATTTTGTGCATGCACTTTCTGGTCAATTGCATTGTTTGCATTATTTAAAACTGATCATTCACAAACCTGTTTCTAAGTTAAATACACGCTTTTAAATATACCAATTTGAGCAAAAGAGGTATTATATCTCTGATTTGTTCTTGTGGTTTTGTTTTTTTTTCCCTTTTCTTTTTTTCTTGTCAGTTTGCAAAGCCTAGTGAGAAGAGCATTGATTATCCTGACATGGCTAAGGAGGCAGGTAATTTAATAATAAAGATATTTATTATGTATATTATTTATATATTGTATATATTTTATATTTAATAATAAAGCATTTAGTTTGCTGAAACTTATTTTAATCTTTTTATTAAGTTATATAAGTATAATCTATTTATACAGTTAATCTTTTTATTATACATATGAAGGAACAGCTACTGTTCAGTAAATAGACACAGATAAAAAGCAAATCAGAAGCTGATAAAAAAGAATACTTTCAGAAAATCCATAACTGACCTGTTCAACTCACTGCCTTCTAGTACTGAAGTCAAGAAGATAGCTTAAAATTGAACCAGACACTTAAATAATTGTATACCTACCTGTATTATTCCAACATACCTTCATTGGGACAAACAACCTTTGTGCATGAGCACAGAATTGATTAGATGAATTTTTTGTGTTCAGAACTCAAAACACCGCAAAATTGTCCTTATGAGAATTAAGATGCAGGACTATATTAACCATTCACATCATGTAATAAGGAATTTGTATAGCACTCTCTCTTGTTTGTGAATGCATGAATCGTACATACTGCTCTAGGTTTGCTTGTTATTGGTGTGAGAGCTGGGTGGTGGATTTTTTTTTTCCTTCAACTATTAAATTTTTTTTCAACTTTTAAACGTTTTTTAGGCCAGAAGGCTTTAGCTGATGCTGGGATTCCTTATTCAGCAGTGCAGCAGGCATGTGTGGGTTATGTTTATGGTAAGTAATGTCATTTGATTGGGATGTGACATACGTGATGTGCAGACATCTGTGTGGATGAAGTATGGGGATCCCATCAATTTCAAGTTAAAATATTTAATCGTGTCAGTTTGTAGAACTGTCTCAAGCTTTTAAAAAAAATTACTAGTTTTAGTGATCCTAGATCTATGTGTGTTGCGCGGAGTTCCTGGGCACCAAAGCCTGAGCTGGCAGGCTCAGGTCAGGTCAGTGCTGCACTTGCAGGGCTTCTTGTAAGGCTCATCCTCCATTGGTTCAGGTGATTCCTGCTATAGTAATGCGCATAAAATGCAACTCAAATCATGGGTTACAACAGTTTAAAGGTATTGCCATTATAATGTCCACCCCTGGTCTCTTTGAGACAGGTTATAGGGTTTAACATTGCAATGAACTCCTCCCCTTGCTCCGAGCCTGGCTAGCAACAAGGGACTCCTGCTATAGTAATTCCCATAATATGCAACTCAAATCCTGGGTTACAACAATTTAAAGATATTGCCATTATAATCTCCACGCCTGGTCCCTTTGGGCCAGGTTATAGGGTTTAACATTGCAATGAACTCCTCCCCTTGCCCCTGCTCCAGCTTGGACTTATCCACAGACAACTGCAGTCCCCCTCTGTTGCAAGCGGAGCCTTATTTACGCGCCACAGTCTTTTCAGGGGTGTACCTGCTGCGGCACAGGCTCATCCACAGCCACAGTTGCTTTGAGGCGCACCTCTTCCAGTGTGGCCTTGTCCATGGGCCACAATGCCTTCAGAGGTGTACCTGCATTGGAAGAGTAGAAATGAGAAAATTTGTGGGTTGAGATAAAGGCAGTTGAGTAGGTAATTCATGGCAGTAACGGTTACTTGGGAAGGCAAATGGCATAACTCTAAACATTCCCTCCCCCTGCCCATCCCCCCCCGATCTTCCCCCAGATTTATAAACTGAGCATGATGTCGTATGGTATGGAATATCCCTTAGATCAGTTGGGGTCAGCTGTCCCGGCTGTGTCTCCTTCCAACTTCTGCACACCCAGCGGACTCGCTGGTGGGGTGGGGTGAAAAGTAGAAAAGGCCTTGATGCTGCGTAAGCCCTGCTCGGCAATAACTAAAACATCCCTGTGTTATCAACACTGTTCAGCACAAATCTGAAACATCGCCCCATATTAGCTGCTGTGAAGAAAATTAACTCTATCCCAGCCAAAATCAGCACAACCCTCAAGTGGATTTCTAGTTGACACCCTCAGGAGCTTTTAACTTGCAGTCACTACTTATTGTAGTGAGAGGAGATGTGTTAAGTGACTGGTTTGAACCTTTTCCTGGCACTCCAATTCACAGATGCCTGGTGTATTTCCCAAAGCAGTCAAAATCAGATTTCTATTATGGGGAAATCTGTTTCCATTCCAAAGAGAGTTTTCCATCTGCTTTCTTCCTGTTTCTCGATTGATGACTGTATTATGGCAACTGATGGAGGGTCAGTCAGCTATGATACCGGTAGCAGCTTCCAAGCCACGCCATTCCAAGATGTTTCTGTCCAGTCCAGTTACTTTCTGTGGATTCATGGCCTGTTATCACAGAAGCAGGATAAAATTCTGTTTCTAAAATCTGATGATTTTCATCTTTTTTCTAAGGTTCTTGTACAGTGGATACTTGAGAGGCATACTCAAGATGACAGTTCAAAAGTTCAAGTCTACAGTTTAAGTGGTATCATTGCACATACTTGGTGGCATTTCTTTTTGCTAGTAAAGTTTGAGATGTACCTTATTTTAATGTTGTGTCTCTGTATAAAGGTGACTCGACCTGTGGACAACGGGCTATCTATCATGGTTTGGGTTTAACTGGCATTCCTATTATTAACGTTAACAACAACTGTGCAACTGGATCAACTGCTTTGTTCATGGCCAGACAATTAGTAGAAGGAGGTGAGTTGTTGCGCTCTGGGACTGGGTGATACATATTCTCTATTTCTATAAATATAACTTGATTGAAGAATGGAACTAATGAATGTGAGCACTCTGTGTTGAAAATGTCCTGTCCTCGTAGGCAAAATTGTGTTTTCTGCCTCACTCAGCTGAAGAGATTGGTCAGTTGTATATACAAATGGAAGACCAAGCACGTAAAAGAGTAAGACTATCACTTTGAACTAGAGCACTATGTGTGCACCTAAGAGACTATGTCTGTGTTGCAGAAGATGGTGCATATGGATATAAATGTCCTTTTCTGTGTCATAAGCTGTATGAACATAGTAAGTAATAAGCCAGTTAATTCTTTTTTTCTGGAAGAATTGTTCAGAGCAGTGCAGAGCATGTTGCATTGTAGTAATGCAAGACACTAGACTCTGCAGGATGAAAAGGAGAGAAGAATCTGCTAAAAAACTTAGGTTTGTTTTTTTTTTTTAACTTGAAGTGAACACAAGTGTTCGACTAACGCACTTTTGGAAGGGAGGGGAAGAGAGCAACACCTTGTGACAGACTGTGTTTTGAACTGACGGAAGAGTGTTTCCGTAGTTCCTTTGTGGACTTCGATACTTTCTTGCACTTAAATGTTGTGTTTTTATAATGAAAACTGTAGTCACATTCTGTATGATTATTCTAGTATTTCTAGCAGAGAAATAAGTGCTTGGTTGTCTAAGATGATTGCTGCCAATCAGTTTAAAAATAAACCCAAACCCTGTAGTGATTTCCCAATTCTTCAGTATCAGTATGTTCGTGTCAGTACCATTCTCACCCCAATTTGACTCTCTTTCAAAAATGAAGAAGGGAGGAAGAGCAGGAGGTAGGTGTTACGTATATTTCTTGTAACTGAGTGGTTGTTAGTATATAATGTTATTTATAATTACGTTGCATTTTAAATAGCTACAAATTTTCTTTTAAGGTTTGGCGGACTGTGTTTTGGCACTTGGCTTTGAGAGGATGGCAAAAGGATCCCTTGCTTCAGGTGTAAGTGTCTGAAACGCTTCCTATGTTTCATTGTATTCGTAGATGAAATACACCTCCTCGTTCTCTGAGTCATATTCTTGTAAACACCAGTTGCTTTAAGATGTTGCTGTAGATGATGACAAAATAAACCATTATTTTGAACCATGAAAACTTCTAATTATTTACATGATTCTGATTGGAGCTATGATGTACAAATTTTGTATAGAATGTTTTAGAATTTATGTAGTATGTCATGCTTTTATTAATTTGCCAATAATACATTAAAGGCAGGATTAATAGGGAATAATGGAAATACCAGATAGAATATAGGAGCATTGAGCAATTGCAGTGTCTTTCCCAAAGTGACACAGCAAAGTGAAGAAAGAATCTGGGTCTTCTGGCTTTTGGTGCTTACGCAGTTGACCAGTTAACGCACTTTCCCAACAATTAAAGACTTTGGTAAACTTTTCTTTCTTGTCTCTTCTTTGTTTTTACTGGAGAAGTGTGGGGGTTTTTGTTTTGTATTTTGCCTTGTGGCAAGTAATATTAGAGCCCATATGTGGTTTAACTACAGAACTGCCAAATTTGATAATATATGCAGAGATTTGGGTGAGAAACGTTAAATTTAGCAACTGATCGAAAAGAGTAGGAGTTATGTTTAACATGCTTTATGATATTGCATTTAAGCTTCATTGAAAATACTACTACAGTATTAATTTTATAACTTTGAACGATATTAACTGTAGGATTTTAAGATGACATAAAAAATACCTGAAGTCTTCTACTGAAAATACTAAATGTGATAGAATCACGTAGGAGTGATCCTTGCCATGAATCAGTGGAGTGATGATAATGTTAAGCATTTTATGCTTATTTACTGTTTCTTACAGTTGGAAATTATGAATGCTTTGAAACGTCACTGAAGTGCAACGTACTGTCCAGTGGAACTGTTAAAATATCAGGAAACCCTCTATTTTGCTTGAAATCCATGGCACTTTCGTGATGACGTTGTGTTGAAAAAAAAAAAAAAATTATAACTTTTTCTCTTCTTTTTAGTTTTCAGACAGAACTAATCCAATGGACAAACATTTGGAAATTATGATAAATAAATATGGTTTAGCAAGTGCTCCAGTAGCACCTCAGATGTTTGCAAATGCTGGCAAAGAACACATGGAGAAATATGGTACGTTAAAATACATTTTTTCATTGTCCTCTTTTACTGAAGTGATTTAAAAAATAGGATTTCATTTTGGAAAATTCAGTGGCCTTTCTTTTACTTAAGTACTACAACTGCAGCATCTACGGCTAACACATACAGGAATATATTTGGATAAAGAGCTATCTACAGAAAAGTTGGCGATGTGTAGGTAAACAAAACCATCCGGAGACATAATTAAGGCTGTGATACAGAGTGTCTGGTAATCATGCTAATAATACGGTTTGTGCCTCTGTAAGGTCTGGGCCATAACATTGCAAAACCTCCTGCATTTTTTCCTTGTGTCTTAGGATGGGTAGATGGGCTTCGGACTGAATTGTTTGACAAAAGCCTTTGGGTATTTGATTCAATATATAGTACTAGGCTGCTGCCACTGCTGTTTCCTACCCCCTCGCCAGATAAGGGAACTGGCTACCAAAAAAGGTAACAGGTTGGCCTGTTGAGCGTCTTTTATTTGCATGTAGTTTTAGACTAGTATATGGAAGACTTAGACTCCAGTATTTCACTACAGCTGTTTTGCACTGATAGGAAAATGAGAGTTCAAGTTCCAGTAATTTAATAATACCTCAAATAAAATGGACTTATTTTCGTTTCTTTTATGTTAGTAAGTGTTAAATATCCAGGTAGGATGTTCAACCTAAGTTGAGTCCTAAAGAAAGCCTTGATAACAATGAGTCTCTTGTAAAGATGCTTGTAAAGGTCAAATTCTTATGACACAATATTTAAAATGCTATGTTAGCACTGTTTGGGTAAACAAAGTATTTCAACACAGCTTTCTTTCCCCTTCCAGGGACAAATCCAGAATACTTTGCAAAAATTGCGTGGAAGAATCATAGCCATTCAACTAACAACCCGTGAGTAATGTACTCTACCTCTATATTGAACGTACGTTGCTGTTACAAAATTCGTGCAAAACTGAGTATTATTTTTAGAAATACTTTGCAGAGTATGTTCCTTATTATGGAATGAGAATTATACCCAGCGTAAATTCTATATCCAGTTCCTTATGCTTTGTAAAAACAGCTCTGTAGCTGTCTAATAGTGTGATACTAGTAAGTCTGCTAGAGGTTGTGCTAAAACTAAGATCGCATCTGTGTATATTTTGTAGGTATTCCCAGTTCCAAAAGGAGTACACATTAGATGAAGTTCTGCATTCTCGCAAAATTTTTGATTTCTTGACTGTCTTACAGTGTTGGTAAGGAGAGGACTTAGCATTGTGAAATAAATCTTGATGTTAAGACAAATATGGTAGGACATCTATTTAAATAAAAGTCTGTTTGCATGTAAATTAAAATTTACTGATTATTTTAAGTAAAACTTATAATAAATGAAACAGATGTGGAATATCTGTCTTGACCAAACACTATCTAGATACGTGTTCACAGCATAATGCAGTAAGGTGAAATACGTTTTGTACTTTGGAGCTTTCACATCATTGTATTTCTCTTACCAATGTTCATCCATTGCTGTTAAGTGTTAATTCATCTCTTCAGCTTTTCTTATACGCTCCTGAAAGACTTGTTATTAACAACACTTCTAGCCAAGTAGAAGCTTTGATTTTTTCCTAAATTGAAAAACTGTAATGCTATGTTTCTATTTTGATATCATAGTTTTCAAATGTCTGTTATAAATATTACTGAAAGTGTCCAGCAAACACTGATAGAGTTTAGTTTCAGTGGCATCAGCCGAAGAAAGTAGTTTTTTGTTTGTACTTTTTTTTTTTTGGTTTGTATTAGAAGATAGTTCTATTGAAGATTGACCTTACTAAGTCAGAATGATGACATCATTATTTTTCTTTCAATCAGTCCAACATCAAATGGTGCCGCAGCTGCAATTTTGGCTAGTGAGGCATTTGTGAAAAGGCATAAGTTGCAGCCAAAAGCTGTGGAAATTCTAGCCCAGGTGATGGCTACTGATTATCCAAGCACATTTGAAGAAAACAGTTGTATGAAGATGGTAGGTTTACAATTCTCTGTTCCTTAAGGTTTGGGTTTTTTTAGTACCTGAAAGTCCTCATGATACTCTAGGCACTTCCATGTCAGTAAGCCAGCAAATTATAGTTTGGGGTAAATGTAAAAGTAATTTCATTTGGGCAGGTGGAGTATGGTTGTAGAATAGAGTATGATTGTAGAATAACGGTAAGACATTTATAAACAGGCTATCAAAGACCTACTTTTTAATAAATTACTTAAAGGCTGCTTTTTAAACAACTTGAACAGCAAGGAAAAGATTTCTTTTAATTTTTCTGTTTCTAAGAGTAAGGAAACAATTTAAACAATTTTACTTATCTCTGTGTAATACTGAAGCTGAAATAGCCTGTTGGGTATAATCTGGTATTTGCTTAAGTAGAATGAAGAGAGAGACCCAAACTACAAAATTTGGATCCTACTGCAAATTGACTAAAGCAATTGAATGTAAGTCAAACCATTAGAATACCCAAAAGTTTCTACTGTTCTATTTGGGTTTCAAATACAATTCTATTTAGATGGCTGATACAAAAATGTAGCAAGACGGTTTGAGGATTTGTTTCAAGGGTGTTGGTCTGAGTCATGCAAAGGAGCAATTTGGCTTGTGAGCAAGGTTGAGAAAGTAGAGGATATTCCCCAGAAAAGTTTCCACGTGCCAAGAATGAGACTTAGAATATGTTCTTTCTTTCTATACAATTCATACTGTGTGAATATTAAACTCTGTGGTATGTGATGCATTAAAATAAATTAGAATGGTACCTCACTTACAGGATATATAGAAGCACATTTAAAATTAAGTGTAGAAATTAAATTGCTAGTTCTGTTTCTTTAATGATATTTTAACGTACAGTTTCTTCTTGTTGCAGGTTGGCTATGATATGACTAAAAAAGCTGCTGAAAAATGTTTTGAAAAAGCAGGCCTAAAACCTACAGATGTTGATGTGATCGAACTTCATGACTGTTTCTCAGTTAATGAGTTCATTACCTATGAAGCTCTGGGACTCTGTCCAGAAGGTAATAGCGTCATTGGAGATCGTTGTTTTATTGAAGTGGAAAGCATTAAAAATATCTTTTTATCTGTTCATATAATTAGAACTTTGAGCTGTCTACTGTACAGATATTTGAAAATCCTATTAGCTAACCTCGTAAGAGGGAAAAGCAAGTTACCACTGTAGTAACATAAGTAAGACCTGTAAACTCTAGTATTAGCTTAACAAAAGAGCGTGCTACTGTGATTTCTGAAGAAATAGAGAAGGCAAATTAAAGTGTTGGACAGCTACGTGAAACCATACAGCTAGCTTGTGCAGGGATGGTTCTTTTAAGTGAACAGAGCAAGGAAATCAAGGACTCTTCTGATCTTTTTCAGTATTATGCCCCTTTTTCAGGGCTACATACTGAACTGCCCCAAGATTTCCCTCCATCTTTGTATTTCCTTGTAAGGAAATAAAAATCAGACAAGAATTGCCTATAGAGGGCTTTACCATGTTACTTATCTTTGATGGGACTTTTTTAAAATCTTGAAACATTGTTGCCTTTGAAGACACAGAGTTGTTGGCAAATTGTCAACATGCCACCTGGATAACAATGCACAATCTGTCCAGATTAGTTTAATTTCATCAAAGTGAGTGGATTTACAACAAGTTAAGTGGCAATGGAGTTTCGTTCTGCCTATGTAAATCAAACTATTAAAATTTTCTACTGAAGAGTTTTTTGTTTGATTTCACATAAATAATGCATTGAACTGCTACTTCAGTATTTGATACATTTTAAACTCTAAATGTATTCTTGCTTTGCATAAATAATCATCTGATGTAATCTTTCTCTAATTTGTTTTTAACTAATTTTGAGAAAATACCATACTCTATCACTAGATGGTGTATTGTATTAAGTCTAAGCTTTCTCACTGAAACAGAGAAGTCCACAGATCTTTAGGAAGACTTTTTATGTGTTTGTAGGTCTTCAGATGCTTGCTTTTTACTGTCGTCTTTGCTGTGTTTTTATGCTATCTGCTAAAAATGGTAAATGTTTGACATTATTTAAGTAGGTACATTAACCTTTTTAGCTTCGTTCCTTTAATTGAAGATACAGAAGAATCCTGATGGTACTTGTCTATTTGACCAATAAGTCTTGTGTATGTTAATTTAATAGTGCAATTCTCACCACCTTGCAGTCAGTCTGACCTTAGTAGTATGTGAAACCTATCTTGGAATGGTAGACTAATTAGACACAGAGATTAGTGAAACAGCATAAACCACATTGTGGATTTAGATGTGCAAGACTAAGCTGGTATTCTTATTTAATGGCAGAAGTAAGTTAAAAATACAGGAAATGTGGCAGATCTCTTTTAGACTTTAGTGTTAATAACATAGGCTGAAGGAGCTGGTACAAGAATCAAGGAGTAAGGGACCGGTCAAAAGGGAAAACTGTCTGCTAAAGGCATGGGAACTAATAGTCTGGAAAGCTAAGCAATCCCAAGCATTAGTCTTACGAGTGGTTTTATTTACTATCTTAATGTCTTAATGCAGCCCAGGGTACCTTTAGCCCTCTTTGTGGCAAGGGCTCCTGTTCAACTTGGTGTTCACCAGGACCTCCATGTCCTGGGGGTCACAAGTTATGACTAGCTCCTCTTTTACAAAAAGCATGATTATCACTGCAGTTTCATTAATAAAATAACGAACAGCTTCATTATATTGATTATATCATAATACTGTATATCAACAAAATAGTTCAACAGCAAATTTAAAAAAACTTTCGTATCAAACACTAGCCCTTCTACTTCTTTTCTGTGTTATGCTTTCTCCAGTGGTATAAGCAAGTCTCATTAATGTAGTTTGGCTAATTTCATTCTGCTCTTTGTAAAATTTGTGGTGTAGTATTTCCTAGGTTTTGACTGACATGCAGCATCTTCAGTAAGTGACAATAGAATTGAAAAATCACTTAAAACCAAAAAAGGAACAATTTTTCTTTTATAAATACTGTTTTACAGGAAGAGCATGTGACCTAATTGACAGAGGAGACAACACTTATGGAGGAAAATGGGTTATTAATCCTAGTGGTGGCTTGATTTCAAAGGGACATCCACTTGGTGCTACAGGTATGCAAAACCATTTCATTTAGTTGTGTGGGTTAGATAAGAGATACAGCTCTTGAGCAGGCAGATGCTTCCCACTTAACTTTGTCCATACAAAACATGAGGGCTTCATAAGATTAGAAGGAAGCTCTGGAGTTGATTCTGACTTCCAGCTCATGCAAGCATTAACGGTGTAGGATTGCTCAAACCAAAAGGCCTGGAGTGTGAATTTGATCATTAGCACTTATTTAATTTTATGGTGCTTTTTTTTTTTTCTGTTGTTAAAGCCATCTGCAAAACAGCTTAACTTTTTTTAAGTAATTGCTCAATAGTACAAGTTCTGCTGAATGTAGTTTGCATAACTATTTTCGTATGTTGTCATCCTTTAAAATTCAGGTTTAGGAGATTTTTACAGCATCTGAATAGCATGTACCCTTGTTAGCTGGGTCAAAAGCTATTTCTGCTAAGCCTTAGATGTCAAAATATTCATCTGATGTTTACAACAGAAGCTCAGTTAGTCACTGTTTCCCAGCAACATAGGTTTTCCTTTTCTTTCTGTTTTGTTTTCTTTTTTGTTTGTTTGTTTTCTTTAAACTGCTACACTTACTTCCAAAATGACCTGGCTCTTTGATAAAATGTGTTTGGATTTGTGAAGATAATTCACCTTCCTTGTTTGGAAATGTGAGGTTGTCAGAAAACTGAGGAAACCTCGTAAAACAACAAACCTTAATCTAAACAGCTGTACCAGCTGGATAATCTGCATTTAGTGTAGGGGGGGAAGTATTAGGAAACTTTGGAGGAAACACATTGCAGGTAAATGAGACTGTGGGTTTCTGTAACAGGATGAGTATTATATTGCTAGGCTTGTGTTAAATTTTTGTCAGTTAGAGAGTGATAAATGTAGAGGCAATTACTGGTATTCGTGCCTCTCTCTATTGCCATGGGATGGGGGGAAGAATCATTAAATTGCAGAAAATGACAACAGACTGTCATCTTAATTTCACTATAAAACAGTCTTGAGGCTAGCTGTGTGCTCATCGGAGGTCATGTAAGTCGTCTTAAATTTCCAAACCGTTCCAGGGCAGGTTGTGCCACGGTATGTGTTCTCTCCTTGGGCTGGGAGAGTGTGAATGAAATCTGTTAATTCTCATCTGTGTCTGGGATTATAAAACTTCTTAATCATCCTCTTTGTGATGTTTCAATTGGCAATGCATAAAATTCGGTCCATAAAATTCGGTACATAAAATGCAGATTCCTCCTCTGACTTGCTTGAAGTCCTGCATGGTTGTCAAGGGGAAGGGAGAGGAAGGGGTGGAGGTCTGTGGGTGGTGGAGGGAGGAAGAACTGTGTGTGTGTGTGTGGTGGGAGTGGGTCACAATTGCAGAAACAGGGGGAGACCAAGGGTAAGTGTGATCTGAAAACCAGGGCTGTAATGAAAAGGAATTCACTTTTCCTGGAGGCGAAGGACCTGGGGTGTTGGTCGACAGCCGGCTGAATATGAGCCAGCAGTGTGCCCAGGTGGCCAAGAAGGCCATCAGCAGCCTGGCCTGTGTCAGGAACAGTGTGGCCAGCAGGACTGGGGCAGTGATCATCCCCCCTCGGCACTGGTGAGGCCGCACCTTGAATATTGTGTCCAGTTTTGGGCCCCTCACTGCAAGAAAGACATTGAGGTGCTGGAGCGGGTCCAGAGAAGGGCAACGGAGCTGGTGAGGGGTCTGGAGCACAAGTCTTGTGAGGAGCAGCTGAGGGAGCTGGGGGTGTTCAGCCTGGAGAGAAGGGGGCTGAGGGGAGACCTTCTCGCTCTGTACAACTGCCTGAGAGGGGGGTGTAGAGAGGTGGGGGTCGGTCTCTTCTCCCAGGTAGTAACTGATAGGCCAAGACGAAACGGCCTCAAGTTGGGCCAGGGGAGGTTTAGATTGGATATTAGGAAAAATTTCTTCACTGAAAGGGTTGTCAAGCGTTGGAACAGCCTGCCCAGGGAAGTGGTTTAGTCGCCATCCCTGGAGGTATGTAAAAGCCGTGTAGACGTGGTGCTGAGGGACACGGTTTAGTGGTGGACTCGGCAGTGTGAACGGTTGGACTTGATGATCTTTAAAGGTCTTTTCCAACCTAAATGATTCTATGATTCGTTTTGGGCCTCCCAAGAAAATACACTTCGGGATATCGCAGCTGTCAATAATTAACTTTCTCAAATCCTGTTGCATGGATTCACTTAACATCTTCCCGGGGAAGGAGGTTTATGGAATGCGCCTGTCGGACGCGCCTTCTTTGCTTTCCCCAGCTGAGCTCTGTGCTCGATTTTTCAGGCCTGGCGCAGTGCGCCGAACTCTGCTGGCAGCTGCGCGGTCTGGCCGGGCGGAGGCAGGTCCCCGGGGCAAAGGTCGCGCTGCAGCACAACCTGGGCCTCGGCGGGGCCGTGGTGGTGACCCTCTACGGCATGGGCTTCCCCGGAGCCGCCAGGTGAGCGCCCCGCGGGGCCGGGGCCGCCCGCAGCGCCGGGGACAGGCGAGGCGGGCCCGTTCCGCTGCGTAATGAAGTGGTGGGGCAGCGGAGGGCCTGCCCTCTGCGTGCAGCTGGCCTCTTGAGGAGGAAGACAGCGCTGCCCGTGCTGAAAGACCTTAGAAAATCGTCGCCTCGCAGACTGTCTCTCTGAAGGGCAAGAAATCGCACTGCTGAATGAAAACGCGCGTTCAGCATTCGCATACAGCTCTTGGTTATAGTGTCTTTGGAAACTTTCCCTGTGGGTTCAGTAGTGGTGTAAGCTAAGCTCACTTTGTGTTGACTGTGCTCCCATATCTTTGTCTTTCAAAATTTGGTGTTTTTTTTAGAATTATTCTTTGCCTCTGAGCAAGGAAGACATTGCGCTGTAAACTAAAACTTGCTCAGCAGTTGGAACTGTTGTGTACCTACAGCACTGCAGGTGTATAGAGATTATAGCTTAATCCTGATAAACAATATGTGCTGTGTGTTACAAGTTATTGAAAGGAGCAAACTGGCCCATAAAAATGGCTCACATGATTTCCTGTAAGGAAAAGTCTAATGTTTGGAGGGAAAAAACCCAACAAAACAAAAAACCCCTTCCAAGAACAAAACATGGCACATTAAAATGAATTGAAACTGGGGACTCGCCAAAAACAGCAAGACATCCATGGGAATAGAGATGCCCACTGCTTGCACTGCTAAAATTGTTACTTGGTTGGTTTCATGCAGAATTGCTTTCAGCTGTGTGTGTTACATGTGGTATTCTAAATACTCATTAGAATTCAGGGATGTCGCTCATCCAGTCCTGGCTAAAGAATTTGCACTTGAAATTGTAGTGTCCTTCAGAGTAAGAGGATAACCCTGTTATGAAGCTGACTTGCAATCTATGCTAGGAAGGACAGGAATTGAGAGAAAATACTTAAAATTTGCAAATACACCAGAATTTCAGGAGAGACTTTTTTAATACACAGTTCCCTTTGTATTTTCGCTTTCAACTTTGCTCAGAAACATTGAGCTACTCTTTGTGGGTATTATGGTTTTGGTTTTAAAGCTCGATGCCAGTACTTTATATGTGCTCTAATAACCTGTGAACAGTAAAATTCATTATGTACTGGAATTACAGAAAAAATATTCTCCTCCCAAGTCATACTTCTAATGTCTGTTTTTGCTAGACCTGTTCTGTTCCTGGGAGGTGACCGTATAATCTGTGGAAGAGATAATGAGAGAAGCAATTGAACTTTGAAGGGTTGCAACAGTAACTTTTTGTAGTACAGTGTCAGAGGTGATAATCCTATCACTTCTGTAATCTGTAAGAGGTTAGACCATATGAGAAAATAGGTGTTATACGGGAAAAAATCATGTGTCTTCATGGATTGTCTTCAAACATGCTCGCAAAACTTGGCGGTGGGTGTTGGTATGCAGTTTTAAATTGGAGAGGAAAGACTGTTACAGGGAATATACTATTTTCCATTGCTTTGAACTTTGTCTTTCAAAATATTGTGATTTTATGTAACAGGGACTCTGTTGCTATTTTGTATACTGTTAACCTTGAGGTACTGCTAGAAGTAGTGCCTTTCTGTCAGGAAGAGCTTTACATGTATAGATGATATTTCTCCTGAAGAAGGAAGTCTTGATTTACTACAGCTCACTTCACCTTCATCGGTATTGAGAATTTTTAAAATTCTTTTTTAGGTACAACTCAGACCAGAGAAGTCTTAGCAATACCAGTTACATCTTACCTTAGAGAAGCTTAAAAGCCTTTAGTTCTCCCAAAGGCTTTGTGTGCAAGAGGTACCTGACACAAGGAGTTGCACCAATGTATATCAGACTTTGGAATGAAACAGTGCAGCTGATCTGTTCAGACACCGCTTATGTAATTGAATGATGTTGTGTGTTGTGCAATTAAGGGAAAGGTGGTAGTGTTTCATGCTTGTGAAGATACTTCATGCCATTTTTTCTGCAGCAATGCATGTAGACTTAATCATTGGATTCAGATCTAGCCTGTAATTAGTGGCTTTCATAAGAGCTGCCAAGAATGTACATCAAGGTAAATGACAGCAGGACTTGATCCATTTTGGATTAGTCTTTGAAACAGTCTTGCTTTTTTTTTTTTTTTTTTGGCACTTACAAGTTTACATCTTGTTAGTACAGCCTTGGTTTATTAGCAAAATTGATGTGTCCTCTTCAGATGAGATAGTCCTTACTGTTGCTACCCTGGCATACATCTGTAGGGTAGTGTTAGTACCACACAAGTAGGTTCTAGCAACATTTCTTAAGTGATTCTGTCACTTCAACAATATCAAACCTGACCACAGTTTTGAACTCTGCTGCCAAGAGATGGTAATAATTGTAAACTTGTTTTTCCTGATGCTTGAATTGCCATTTCTTTGGACATCTCTATACTTACTTTGGCTCTGGGTGCCTCTGCAGAAACGAAGAATAAGGTTTCATGCTGCTGTCACACCATGCGGGGTGACATCTCTAGAGAATCAGGAATAATGCTTAGTACTTCTTGGGACAGTTAAGAGACCTGCATGAATTGGGAGGGAAAAGGGGATTTGTTTTGCCAAAAGAAAAAGGGTGGTATTTCTCTGAGATGGTGCATATGCTGCTCTCTGTCTTCCCACAAGGTGTGGCAACAGTGTTTGCTGATTTATCTTAACAAGATTAGTGATTTACTTTCATTATAAAATTAGCATCCTGTCCATACATGCAAAAACATCTAGATACTCGAAGTGATTGTAATTCATGCTGTCATGCCCATGAGAGAGTAAGCTTCACTTCACTATCATATAGTTGTCTGTATTGCTAAAGCGTTTCAGTGTGGCTGTTCTCGCTGGGGTTAGGTCTATTCATGATAATTTTAAGATGCTGAAAATGTGATTAAAGGTAGGTAAATAAATGGGTTTTTCATTTCAGCACTGGCCGTATTGCGGCTGTGCCTCTCAGCGCAGCTGTTGATGGATTTAAATCACATTTGGTCTTCAAGGAGATTGAAAAGAAGCTCCAAGAGGTATTTGACTACTTCTTTTACCTACGACAGGATTTTAATTTATGACAGAACATGTGT
Source organism: Chroicocephalus ridibundus (assembly GCF_963924245.1). Taxonomy (NCBI): domain Eukaryota; kingdom Metazoa; phylum Chordata; class Aves; order Charadriiformes; family Laridae; genus Chroicocephalus; species Chroicocephalus ridibundus. The sequence continues at coordinate 7,026,663 of NC_086291.1, read as the reverse complement.
GAAACCTGATGGGAATATAGTAGCATCAGTCACTTCCTCACTACCTCTCATTGAAACAGATGTTACAGCTTGGAATTTCGCTGTGTCAGAGATCTTTCTATGCTGGGCCATGATTTTAAATTACTTTTTTTCAGACAGTTGCTACCTGCATAAGGGTATTTCAGTAAAGGCAAGTTTATATTGTATGTGAGGAGCTTGCTAACTAACACAAGAAACTTTAAGTTTGTGTTTGTTTCTTGTTTTGTAAGTGTGATTAGAAGAAGAAATCACATTTTATCATCTTGACTTACTTCATTTACATCAAGACAAGACTATTAAGAGAGTGGTAATTTTTCTTAGTTCATAGATTTTAATATAGATAGTCATATTTGTGGGTTTTGGTTTTTTTCTAAATGGTTGTTTAAATGAAGCCTAATAGGGGGAAACAGATATTTCTATGTTAGTAGAAAGGGTAAAGGTTTTTAAATTACTTTCTGTTTAACTCAAAATATTTTAAAATTATTTTGAAGTAAATGAATAATTTGCATATTACATGGTCATTACAGGACGGCGAGCAATTTGTCAAGAAAATTGGCGGAGTCTTTGCCTTCAAAATAAAAGATGGTCCTGGTGGGAAAGAAGCAACTTGGATAGTAGATGTGAAAAATGGTAAAGGCTCTGTGGCAGTTAATTCAGGTCAGTGCTATTTTATTATGTCATTGCAGAAAACACATAAAACTAATGAAAAGAATATAAATTCATATTCTGTTTAAGCTGTAGTGACCTGAGCAGAAGTGGTGTAGAGCTACCTTAATTTTAAACTTCCTATTACTGACACTTTTAATCCACGATGTTTTGGACCAAGAATGAAACATCTTCTACTCTGAATTCTGTCTAGGTAATTGCATGTTTGCTTAGAGACTCCAGACAGATCTGTCATATGACTCTTACAGGAATCAGAATTTTTAAAAAATAAAATAAAAAAAATTAAAACCTCAGGGGTTTTGTTGTTCTCACCTCTTAAAATTTGGGCCAGAAATGTAATTTGTAGCTGTTTCTTCAGTTGCTTTCTTGGAGACACTGGTAGGTGGAAAGCTGGTCTATCTTGTTAAGTTACTTCTCCTCTGCAGCTAATTAAGCAATAAAACTTGGCTAATTTCAATACTGCACCAGCTGACATCAAGTTCCATTTTAAAAAAGGCAGACCTAAATAAGACACAGATGGGGTGGTGGTGGGGAACCCCACAAAAGTATTGGAAACAAAGGATTTTTACCCTTGCCGTGACAATATCTTGTCTCATATCTGAAGTCATGCATCCTAGTAATGTAAACAAAAACCCAAAGACAACAGTCTGTTCTCAGAATCTTGAATATTCATGAACCTGCATCATAAAGTGTTTAATTAAAAACGTGCCAGGGGAATTGATTTGGAATTCAAATTCCATTCATCTAAGTTAATACAAAAATAAAAGCACTGTTTTCTGTTTTATGGACAACATTTTATCAAAGAGTTAAGCTTAATAATAAGGTGAGTGTGGGAAAAGATGTGTGCAGTTTTTAGCCCTTTGTTATATATGTTAATATTTTTGTTAGAGCTTATTAAAATAATTTTTCAGTTTATTTCTGGTAAGAGGATCCGGAAAATGTCTGTATTTGAATGAATTCAAATGAGTGTTTTTAGAATGCACATGTTGTTCCCATTGAAGGAGAGGGCAGGAAATGCCTGAAATTTCAGTGATGAGTATCTTCAGAGTGTGTCACAGGGGAAAACATTTATTCTGAGTTGATCTCAATACTAGCGAATTTAACCTTGATAAAACTTAAGATGATAGTCAATGTTTGCAGTTAACATTCTGTCTGATTACAAGTAGATGATTATTTCTTTTCAAGGAATGAATTTGCTTCGCACCTTTCGGAAAGTTCCATCTTTCTTCACTGTTGGGGTGGTCTGTGCTACGAGGTGGCACAGATGGCTGTTGGGTGATCTCTTGCTGATATTTTTATAATGGCCCTTATTTGTATGTACTTCATGTACCCTTTTGCTAACCTGTACTATCAACAGACTCCTGACAGAATTGCAGCTTCTACTACTGTTTCATCTCATTTGGAATCTTCATAGTCAACTCTTATCTTACAGATAAGAAGGCAGATTGTACAATCACAATGGCTGACGCTGATCTGTTAGCTCTCATGACTGGCAAAATGAATCCTCAGACAGTAAGTATAGCAAAGATGAGATGATGACAGACTCGTTTGTTTTGAGTGTGTATAAGTTGAAATCATTTAAATAAACACCCTCCACCAAAACTGCCATGGCTGATCTGAAAAATGACAATTCTTGACTTTCTCTGAACAAATTGGCCAAAGAAAGATTAATCAAGAAAAGACAGTTTCTGTTCTTCTGAAGTACATATTATCTCAGACATCCTGTAGGTAATCCGAAAGGGGATATAATAGTGCTTGGTTTGCAGAGAAGAGGGGGAAACTAGTGTTTGTAGCATGACCTAAGAAAGGAGGAGTGGTGGCCCTCTGTTTGGAGGGCTTTACGCTCGCAGATGGCATTAGTGTAAGGAGTAATCTTGATGCTAAAAAAGAGAAATAGAGGTGAGCATCCACTGAATGCCTATGATAGGTTTTTTTTTTTTTATTCCTCAGTGTGTCAAAAGCAGCCATAGTGTACAAGTAAACCAGACGTTTAAGTTAATTTTAAGTTGCTGTTCCATACTTCTAAATTTGAAATGCTCTGGGTAACGTTCTTTTAATTTTTTTAGTCTGGTGGTCACAGGGTAAATAAGAATTTTCAGAAGCTAAAGCGTGTCTAGGAGAAGTTTGAAGGTAAAGCACATTATAGAAATGTTGTAATGTACATGTAGGAAATTCAGAAGCAATTACAACTTTACACCTACAATTTGGATATTTTAGTGCATGCAGTTCATCCTTTTTACAAGGTCTGGAGGAAAAAACCCAAACCTTTAGCATGTCTGCTTCACAAACTAGACTTGTAAAATTGAATTTGTCAGTAACAAAGCCAGTCATAGCTGGGGAGAATTTGAGTAAGAAATCAGTTGCGGCATCTACTGTACACTGTTGCTTTATCATCTTCAATTGAAATAGTGAACTCTTATCCTGTGAGCTGGCATCACCAAACCATTGTGTGTTCTGCCCTGCCCCAGATCTGTCGTTACGATAATCCAAGAAAACAAGCAATACCAAGTTTATTCTCTTCAGGTATCACAAATATAATAAGCATGCAACTTCCTCAGATTACTGTTCTGCCTTCCAGTGTCAGAAAATACTTTTGTTGATGAATGTAAGGTGTCTGCAAGAACTGTTGTAATTATAAAACTGCAGGCCAGGACCTGCACATACATAATAGCCCATAACTTTTGGGAGGGGTGCATTTGGGGTAATATATTGTATTGCATTTCATATAATTTTTCTTTCTTTTTAGGCATTCTTTCAAGGCAAATTGAAGGTTTCTGGGAACATGGGCATGGCAATGAAACTTCAGAATCTACAACTTCAGCCAGGCAAAGCTAAACTTTGAGCTCATTAGAATAAACTGTCAGTACTTGATATTCTTGACAAAAAAGTAGAATGAAACTAGACATTATCCATAGTATGGCACAGGCTGGGTTTGATTGTACCTCTCTCACCTAAATTCTGTGGTTAGAGACCGTAATTCTCTTAATAAATTCCAGCAGTTTGTCTATGGCAAAGGTTTTCAGGCTAAGCTTGAGTCACTGACTCTTAAAAATGGTGTATGGTGGGTATTTGTGACAATTTTTGTTTTAATATCAAAAATTTTATAAAACTTTGAGTTGAGCGAGGCTGCTTACTGTTGTTCAGGTTAGCTGGGAAGAGAGTGAGGAAGGTTATAAATAGTTTGACTTATCAATTAAATGAGTTGCATCTTTTAAAAGCTGTAATATCAGGTCATACAAATGCTTTCAGACTTCCATTCTAACATTTGCTGCTGCTTAAATTAAAATGGTCTTGTAAAGGGGATCTCTAACACTTTTTTAGAACAGGCTTTAGGAATTTGCTATAAAATACTTTTCTTATTACTACTTTGGAATTAAAAAATAAAACATCCAGAAGTAGGAACTAGAACTTTTCTTTGAGATTCACAGGATTTGATAGTACTTCACCTTGGAAAAAAAATTAGGTTTGCCAGGGGAGCAGAGAGGGAGTATAACCAACATTTAACCTGTTTTCTCCTGAGAAAATCTGGTGTTGATCATTATGAAATTCTTATCAGTAATGTAAAAGCTTTAACTTCTATTTTGGGAAAATGTATTCTGGTTGGAAGCTTAATAGAAAATTAAATATACTTTTCCTGTTCCTCTGTGTGTCGCTTCCTCAGATTTGTAAATGTGGATTTCATGTTAATGCACTGAATTGACTATTTTATACAGATTGTCATGAAGGGTTCCTGCAGTCCTTCATTTTTTTTCTCCTTAGTCATTGTCGTAGATACTCCATAAACTACATCTCAGTCCAGTACATACACCTCACATCCTCGCACGTGGGCCATGACTGAGGAACTTACCCATAAAATTTCACTTCCCTGTTTTAACTGAAATCATAATAAAAATAAGCTAATTCATTCTGCTGATCTTGTGTGAATGGTTAGCAAATTGCTGAGCAGTAAGAAGAGCTGTACTGAATCTGACCAAAAATCGATCTCGCCCGCTGTATTTTCTGAGCGTTCATACCCGTGGAGGAATATTAAGATGTCCCAAACATCTGTTTACCCAGAATAATTTCCTAACTGCCAGTGATTTTAATTTTTTTTTTCCAGCTTACAAATTTGAGCCAGAAGTGGTGTATCTGTATTTGAAGTCTTTGGTGGATAGTCTTTCATGATCTTGTCCAGTCCCTTTTTGAATCCTTGGCTGCTTTGTAGCTTGGGTCAAGAGTTTCTGTAGCTTACCTTCACGTCATGTGGAATTAAATGTCTTCCTTTTTATCTTATACATTGCAGTTTTATTTCATACCTCTTAGTACCTTTTTTGGGTTTTTGTGGGGTTTTTTGTTGTTGTTGGGGGTTTTTTGTGGGGTGTGTGTGTTTTGAGTTTTTTTACTGGAAGAAACAGTGAACAGCTTTGAAGCACTCCTGCTTTCTATAGTCTTGCCCTATCTTCAGAATTCTGAATCTACCTTCAGAATTCACAGCTTAAAGACGACCTGCTATTTAATGGAGAGGCACTGGTCCTTTTGGCCCTCTGTGATCCTCCCTGTGTGCTGCATTCTGATTGTCCTATCTTAAAAAGTTTTCAAGATACAAAAGCATTTTCTGCTTTTATTTTTCTTTCCTTAGTTGCTTTTCTGATCACTGCTAGTTTTGAGCTGATGTTTTCTTAGATCTCTTAAAACTGAGTCTTCGTTTCTTTCATATTCTTTCATAAGTCAGTGCTTATTTCCGCACTGTGAAGCTGAAACTTTTTTAATTATTGCATATGCATTGCTTTACTTATACTGAATTTCAACTGTCTGTTTTACTGTCCAGGCAGTCAGTGTTCAGACCTGCCTGCAGCTTTTGTCCTCAGCCCTCATTTTTAATATCTGAATGAATCAACTTTTAGCAGCCCACAGTTTGTCGTCTTTTCCAAGGCTTTAGTTTGGTATTGAATAGGACAGGTATGCCTTGCTCCACTGAAAACTTCTTAAAACACAACCTACTACATAACGAATCGTGTTTCCTCTTGTGTACTTGTTTATTGACTTACCCAAAGGATTGTAGTAGATAGGAGTCGTGCATCTCAAACGAAAGCAGTACTAGCTCTCTACAAAATAACATTTGCTAATGCAGCCACTGCTTTTTTTCCTAAATTCTTGCCATTTGGCTTGTGGGTTTAAAATAAAGGGGAATTACAGGATTGCAGCAGTAATTCTGTACTGAAAACAATTTGTTCCTCTAAACAGAGTTGCACATACACCCTTTCATTAGCAAGCTTTTTCCTCCTTTTGAATCACTGATGCCACCAGAAAAGCTTTGCATAGATGTCTCTTATGCAAGCTAAGAACCTGCCTTTTCCAAGAATTTTGAGCACAGATACAACATATTTTGGCCACTGTTGAATTAAAAAAGCAAACTAATTTGGAAGTGTGAACAAGCTAATGTGGACCATAGTAGTCCTTACCAGTGAACATTTAAGTAAGATGTGCTCGCCTGCACATTGAGATTGTTTTTGAGGGGGGGTAAGCGGCACAGGAATATTAAACAAAAACAGTGCAAAATTAACTTTGGAGCTTGTTTGCAACCAAGAGAAAGAATATCCAAATCTGAGACTCTGAGCCTTCAGGGAAATCTCTAGGTTTGTACAGGCTCAGGACTTTCAGGTTTGGGCACTTGCAGATACAATGTCATTATAGCAGAAAAATCCCAGATTAAATGTAGGTGTTCAGCTCACTTATCAATTTTAGGTAGAGGGAGTAATGCAGAGGTTAGCACAGCCTACTTTCTCTGCTTGGAAGTAAGAGAATAGTCAATTTTCTATTTCTCCTGCAGTATTTAAGAAGATGGAGTAAAGTACGAAGTTGTATATTTACCCCATCTAACAGACAGCATCTTATTTAGATATCTGTCTTGTGTTACTCCTTCACTTTCAGCACCTTCTTGCTGTCATAACTTGGCTGAGAATTTTTTAGATATGATATAATACTTTTTCTGATTTTCCTTTTTCTGTGAGTGAGGTGTGAGTGGGGGGTCTCTTCTAAAAATCCTAGATACCTCATTTACATTCTGCATTCTTGGAATCTGATAACTTTGAATTAGACAGAACTAATTTGCCCTGTTCATGATGAGGAAGTAGGCAAAGCTCTGTGATACAGAGCAAATTTTGATGTTAAGTTTTGTTACTTATTTTTTGCATAACTCCCAGTTCACGTGAGAGGCAATTTCAGCTTTAGACATTAAAATCCTCATGAGAGTTGTTCTTCATGGACTCTGGTGAGTACCCTTTGCAGCTTTTAGTTGTTTGTGTTGGTTTTTTTTATTTTACCAGCTGTGATAAATGTTTTAATCATTTGACAGCTGGAGATCTGTCAGGTTGGCAGGTATAGCTTAGCTTTACTTTCCTTTGTAAAATTCATGTAATTCTTTCAGATATGAAGTTTATAATAAAGAAAAAAGTAAAACATATTTCATTGCTATAAAAGAAGCAAATAGATTTGCCAGAATTGGAGGCAGTGAGCAGAGCGATGCCTGACTCAGCAGATCTGGCTTGCAGGAATTTGAGGGAATGCTTTGGTTTTGGAGCGCAGATTTTCTTTTTAAACTTTTACTTGAGTTTTGTGTTTCAGTCTTGCTGCCTTGGCTAGTTAGAAATAGGTACAATGCAGTACGTTACACACTTTATACCATGATGCATTTTCAAAAAAGTGCTGCTTTTCTTATAATTAATTTGAGTCATTAGAAGAAAAGCTGATGGTCATAACATGTCTCCTTTCCTTGAGAACAGAGCCATGCTACATCAAGAAATCTCAGTTCCTATGTTGATCAGGATAACAAAGAGGAATTTGTTACAAAATTCTGAGTTTGGGATATTTGCAAGAGATCTCTCTGTGGCTAAGTGAGGGCACATCCATGTGCAGATGAGGCAGCCTAGGGGGAAGGCAGTTACTGCAGCTGTAAGTTGTTGGATGGAGCTGACCTTACCTCTTGAATAACTTCATGGGTGTGTGTGACACAGAGTGCCTAGTACAGGTGCTTGTAACTGCGAGTGTTAGAAGGGGAAACAGAGAATTTGGCAGGTGGCTCATCATGGCTTTATTTGTGTAAAGCAAGTCCTCCTAGTAGGAGGTAATCTGGGGTCTCTTTGGTAAGCAGCAGAGAAAGATCGGTTTGCTCAGGTGGGGAGGCTGTGAACAGCTGGTTTGTGGCAGCTGGGTTAAGGGGCTATTCTTTTGGGTGACAGATCGTTTCAGGATGCAGGAGGATGGGACAAAGGGACTTTTCTACAACTTTCCTCTCACAATAGAAAAAAAAGTCAAATAATCATGTGGCTGGATTTGTCCATTTTCCATATGTCAAATTCATCTGAGGTCAGTTTAAACTGTTACCTCCTTGGAACAGGAACTACATCGCTTCCTGTTTTACAGAGCGCTGAGCTGGATGTCAGCTCTCGTTAAACAGAAAAGAATAAGAATGCAATTAGCTTGGTGGATAAAAGGCAGGAAAAAGTCTCTTAGCTATGAAAAATCAACACTTGAGGAAGCAAACCACATGTGGAGAACAAATGCTGGAATAAAACCCAAATGTTTGGAACAAATTCCTTTATTACTTAAGTAAACATCAGTGTAATTTGTTGGAGTGACAGTGTGAGCTGTTCTGTACCCTGTATCTGTAAGAAGAATTCATTGCTAACTTAGAAGCAGATGGCTTTATATGGCCCTGGGTGAGTTCTCTGGGAAATGTTAGTTATATACTGTGAGATAGGAACAGAAATATCCTCATAATGCTGCAGCAGGCTAAAAGGAACATGGATAGTATAAAACAAGTACAAAATATGCTATGTCTGTATCCCATATTTCAGGTAGATTAAAAGCAGTCATGGATTTTTATTTTTTTTTTTAAACAGTACATGTCCTCTGGGAGAACAGACATCTTAAAGTTCATTCAGATCAAGACACAGATGCCAATAGGCTCATGGCCAGCCTCTGTTGTGCATACTTAGCTTTGAAAAATACTTCCTGCGTTGGAGACAAAATCCCCTTTTATTCTTTGTGTTTTGATTATTCATTTTTTGAAGCAAACGATGGCAAGTTACTTAAAAGAATTTTAATAGGATTTTTTCTCTCCTTTCAAATAAAGGCACAGTATCAGCACATAGCAGTGGATACTTCAGGAATGCCAATATTTCTGTAGAGTCTTATTTAAATCAGATAAATAAAGGTGAGAGTAAAGAACGTTTTATTACCTTTTAAGATACAGCTAAAACTTAAATCTCCTGAATGCCTCATGCCTCGCTCGATGCTGATCACAAGTGAGCTGATGCCTGTACAACCACTGGTCTTGGAGCTGATCCTTCAATAGATCTGCTTATACCTTTTGGTCTCTGCCGTGTTGTTGCTTGACTGGGGTGTCTGTTATCTGAGTTTATCATATCACATCGAAATTTAGCCTATAATCTCTTTGGGACTGTGATAATAGTTGCAAAGTTAGAGCTGAGCAGGTCTCATGGGTTTGAGCTATCTCTGTGCTGTCCTTATCCTCCATGGTTGCACGAGGCAAGTGCAGCCTTGCTGTAATTGATCTAAGTTGGCTGGCTTTCTCAGTTCTACTAGTGGAATATGGCGTACTGCATACTGTAGCTTGGCCCTGGATGTGTCCTTACGCTGAGGTCTGTGAGAGTATCTTTGTAAAACAGGAGCTCAAGTTAGCAAAGTCTGTCCTCAACTACCACCGGGGCTTTTTTCTGCTGGAGACAGTGCAGAAGGTTGGGTCTTGCACAGTGCGCTGTGTGCCAGGCCCATTGCAAAAGCACAACGGCGTGCTGTGGCACATGCTGTCTGTCACAGCTGCCAGTCGATCAGTGAAGTACCCTGGCAGTTGTTTGCCCAAGGACCTGTTTCTCTGCCATCTATGTTTTGGTACCATCACTACATAGTGATGGTACCAAAGTTTAAACTGAGTCTTCAGCTTCAGTTTTTGAACCTGAAAATGTTTCTTCGTTTAGGCTGCAGGCACCACTCACACCCATCAGCAGGGAACATGCGAAAGTACAGACTCAAGTTTGACTGGAAATGTTTTATGCAATTAATTTTATGTCGTGAGTCTTGCAGTGGAAGTTCTTTCCTCTGAAAGCACCAGAAAGCTGTTGTGAACAGAAGTGGTGGTTGCCTGGGGCCATGTACCATGCTAGGGCATAGTGGTGGGTCTAAACGCCTTTAGGTAGGGGCGTTTGGGAATTTGTGTGGGTTCTGATGATGGGAGTGCAGCACTGGGCTTGGAGATAGGAGATTGCGAGTTTGGGATATGTTGATGTAGGAGCATGAGATGTGGAAGAAGTGAAAGCCTGGAAAAAACCAGCCTATATAGGTAATTTGCAGCACAGGGTAAGGACATAAGTGTTACCTTTGCACTGGGGTATCTGGTTTCTCGTACTGGCTCTATCCTGCTGGATAATCTCAGGCTGCCCCTGTTTCCCCCCTAAAGGAGGCATAACGCCCCTCTTTTTATAATGTGGTACCTCAAGATGCTACATGACAGCGAAGTACTATACTTACACAACAAAAACACAGATAAAAATGCAGTTTTGGCGAAAGGTGAATCCTGCTCTCTTCCTCTCCTTTGTGATCTGCTCTGGCATCAATAGGGAGCTGGGTAATTGCCCTCCTCCTCCTCCTCTCTGTCTCCAGACTGGGGTAAGATGGGCTGGTGCCCCAACATAAGCATGTTTTTTTTCTCCTCCCTGAAAACACTGTGTCAATTCTGTTGTATAGACTCAGGATACTGTAATTAATAAAGGGTAGCAGGCAAATGCATCCTGGATCTCTGAATCACTAAGAAAAAGCAGCCAGCTATGCTTTGTTTTTATTTTTGTTCTAGTAAAAACGCATTTCCCGCACTAACTTTTGAAACTTACACGTGGCACAGAGGGGGATCAGTTCCAGTTGATATGAGCCTGGAAGAAGAGAGGGAGGAAATAACTTAATTGCTTTAGACTTTAGTTCAGCTGGAGTCGAGAGGAAAGAATCAGTGTCCCGCTTTTGGAATTCAGCAAGAAGGTCGTGTTCTTGGTGAGAACTGATCCTCTGCAGATTTTGTGGAGGTACTGTACGGAGCGCTGTGGGGCATTCACAAAACAGGTGGCTTTATATTTAAAATAGTAACTCTGCTGTCAGTGACAAAAATCTTTGTTGCTTTCTTGGAATTCTTGTTGCACTTTGATCGTACTGTGTTATGAACAGCACGTTCCTCTCTTTTTTACCAAGAGGGGAGAAATAAGAAACGGGAGGCTTCTGGGGTAAACATAACCTGGGCTGGAGCGAGAGAGTGTGTGTGTGTGTGTGGTGGAGGGTTGTTTTGATGTTTAGTGCTGTAATATGGGGCTTAGAAGATAAAAAAGAGATTAGGTGCAGGGGGTGTTATATCAAATTTGGGGACTTTGCCTCTAAGACGTTAGTTTCAGCCTATCTGCCCCTGGTCACTGAAGATCAGTTGATGGGTTGAAAACCAGGGGGAGTTAAAGGGGAGGGAGATGAAATGCAGGAAAAACTGCTGATCTGCCTGTTCCTGGCTAATTTGAACCAGACCCCAGGGAATGGGAGGACATGCCCACCTGGAATTCAGATTTTCAGTTGAATGCAGCTAAAGTTAAAGATTTGGTAACAGATAGTGCAGCTCCGATATCCTGCAATGAAATGCTAAAGCACACACTGTCTCTGCTTCTCTTCTGTCAATTCCAGCATGCTTTCTTTTGGCATCTCTCATGGATCTTGCAAACTGTGTTGACAAAAAGCAATGGGAGATTGTTTTTTGCCCTAAGTCTTTATATTCAGACTATAGCTGCTTCCTCTTTCCTACTCACATTTTCCCATATGGTGACTTTGGAAAATTCCTCTCCGATTTTGTTGGGAAGTGCAGGAAACTCTCGTTGGTAGAGGGTTGCCTGTTACTCTCTCTCTAATTCTGCTGCTCACATCTGGAAAGGATCTGGCTTGGAAAGGGGAGACTCACTCTGAGCTCAGCGCATGTAACTGACATGGCATGAGCCGAGGGAGCCTGTGGGGGCAAGAGAAATGTTCTTCTCCATTCATCTGATTTCTGACAGCAAAGGTGAGTTTTTCAGCACTTTATTTTTGTCTAAATGCTGGGTTGTCAGACAGCATCCAGCAGCCTGCCTTTCAGCTGCAGCTTTTAGAAAGAATATTAAATGTAAGTAACAAACTCGGTTAACCTGTTGATACTGAAGGAGAGGATGTTTTTCCATCTGTGTGTGTGTGTCCTGTGAGAATGTGCGTGGAGAATAACAGATACAGAGAAGAGATATTATGAATATGATTCTGTTGTTTATTGAGGTAACTGTAATCACTGAGAAGTATACAGTAACTCCTGAAACTTCAGCTTACTTCTTGAGATCGTGCCTTTTGCAGCGCTCTGCCTCTGGTGCTGTGTGGCAGCAAAGTGCAGAAATCAGTGGAGGTTTTCCCCAGGCTCAGAAAGATGCAACCACAGAACCCCCTGAGCTGCTTTCAGTGTAACTTCAGTCTTTGGGTGGAAGGACCTGGTCCAAAGCCCACTGGCAGCGAGGGAAGAGGACTCTTTCTAGTGGGTTTTGAGCTACTCCTTTAATAAGGTTTCTTAGTAAGGCTTTGGATCAGGCCCATGGGAATGAGTTTAAATGGAGTGAGTTACTTCAGACTTTCTTTGAACTAAAAGAAAATCAAAATCATGCCTGGTTTTACTGCCTGCGCTCCAGATGTAAGCAGATGTTTCTGTATCCAAAGTGTCTCCCTGTGGCACCAGAGCAGCATTCACTTCAAAGGCATTGTAGCAGAAGCATGCATATTGATGACAACAGGGTGAGATTGCTTCAGAAATTTTAGTGTGCAATAGGTACAACATTTCATGTTAATTTTTAAACATCTTTTCAGCTATTTATGTGGAAAAGTCAGCTCATTGCAAATCTATAGAGCCGAATATCAACCATGATGTAACTATGTGCTATGGGAACAGTGTTGCTATTGTTACAGCAGGGCTGATTGTGACCTGCATGTAAGAAGTTGTTTGTTTTTTGTTTGGTTTCTTTTTTAAGTCTTTATAAGGGTGAGCTGATATAGAGGAAAAATATGTTTTTAGAGATCTGATATCTCATAGTTTCTGAGATTACTTTCTGAGATTATTTTCTCTAAGATTTCTGAAATATTTTCTGAGATTAGGTCACCAAATACTAAGGATTTTACTAATACGCTGTTGGCATATTCATATGGCCAATTTTGATCTCACTATTTATATCTAGCTGCCATATAAGGAACACCAGCTGATCTCTGGAATGTTTTATAACAGAGATTAATCTCATTATATTCAGCTTTCACAGATATGGAAGCTGTGGAATAGTGGAACAGGGGGAAGAGGGATCAAGCAAACAATGTTAAATGCTTAAAATCACCCAGCATGTTAGTAGCAAGGACCAGGACCAAAGCAAAACCATCTGCGTCTTGGGATGCTCTGTCCTGTAGTCCCACCTTCTCCCATTTCTTCAAGGATAAATCAGCGTTTAAAGAGACTTTTTAAGATTTTTATAACCATGACTGAGAGCAGGATCTCATGCTTCCCAAGCACCCAAAGTCTGTGAGAGCCCTAGAGAGAGTTTCAGCTGGTGCAAAGCAGCAAAGCCCCGTGCATGTAAACAGAGATGTGCCAGTTCTGATGGCTGCCAGTCTGGCTCTGGGAGGTTCTTCTTTCCGATGCAAAGAAGGAACCTGGGCTGGCAGAGGTGAACAGAGTACTTATTTTGTATTAAGGTCATGAATGCATTGTGCTTTTTCACCTTAAATACCAGCCTAAATAAGAATTTCTCATTGCTGTTGAATGCTTCGGCGAAGAATAGCCAAAAGGATAAAAGACAAGCCCTTACTGCAAATCATTATGTGTGAAACCTGAGAAGGGCAAGAAATGAGACGAGGGGGCTGGATTAGGGCCAGCTGGACGGTCCAGGAGACCTCAACTTCTGTTTCAATTATTTTAACCTGCTGCCAGAAAGATAAAAGCTGAACGTTAGCCAGGCCTCTGAGGTTCAGATCAGCACTGTCCAAAATCAATAGGAAGCCCATTTTGTTTTCAGTAGCCATGAGATTTTGTTATTGTTCGATGGAGGTGAAGCAGCCCCTCGAGAGGCATCCTGACAGCGTGAGTCACTTGTTTCCAGCATACCTTGTTTACATTAACCAGAGGGGTTTCTTCCCTATGCAAAACCGCGAGGAACAGTATGACCAACAGTTCCATAGAAATAACATTGCATAACCTCCTCTATAAATCTCCGGGATCATCTGGTGTTTTCTCAGTAGGGAAGAAAAAAAATAAAAAGGCAATAAATAACTTGAGGGAGTCAGGGAGGGTGTGGGGGATGCTGCCAGGCCGCCGGGGACCCGCTGGCCGGTCAAGCTGGAGGGGCAGGGCTGGGGCCGGTGGCATCCCGGTCCCCGAACCCCTTGAGATGATGTGAGAGCACCCAGGGGAGGCGGGAGGTGGGGGGGTCTCGGCCGCCCCCCGCCGGGCCTGACCCCTGGCCGTGCTCTCGCCTTGCAGGGGCGATGCCGGCCGGCGGCCGGGCGCTGCTGGCGCTGGGGCTCCTGACGCTGGGCTGCGCCGCCGCCGCCCGCCCGCCGTCCGCCGCCGACAACGACTTCCCCGAGGGCGGCCCCGAGCGGCGGCGGCCGCCCGTCCCGGCCCCCGCCTGCCCCCGCGACTGCGGCTGCAGCCAGGAGGGCGTCGTGGACTGCGGCGGCATCGACCTGAAGGAGTTCCCGCTCCTGCTGCCGGAGCTGACCAACCACCTCTCCCTGCAGGTAAGGGAGCCCGGCCCCGGCCCGCCCCGCCCCGGCCGCCTGAGGGGTCTCCCCGGGCCGCGCAGGCCCCAGTCCCCGCCTTGGCCTGGGCCCGGCTCCGTCCCGCATCCCGGAGGCGCAGCAGGCCCAGCACTCGCCCTCCGCCAACGCGCCCGGTCATCGGCGTCGGTGCTCTTCCCTACACACCCAGGGAGGAGGAAAGATAAGAAATCTTTCTCCTTAGTCTCTCCCCAGCTCCAAGGGAAAAATTTTTGTCCAAAGTAATAATCACCCTTTCTGGTGAAGGCCTTTCATTTTGCGGTGTCTTCGAAGAGCGTGGGCTAAATTGCGTTATTAACGAGAAGTTTTCTCACAGCACTACCTGTTAGCTGAAGTGTTGTAAACGTGGTGTCCCAGTCCAGACAGGGACCCAGCCGGTGTCCCCCAGAGCCCCGTCTCCCCCACGCCCTCTCCCTGCAGCAGGTGGGCTCAGCGAGGAGCAGGGGTGACAGGGCTGGAGCCACCCGTCACACTGAGCGCCATCACCTGTGACATCCAGACTTGCTGGGCTGTCTGCTGCTGGGACACTCTTGGGTCATTTTACCCAGGAAACTCCTATCGTGCCTGCAGGAGACGTCACATCTTGTCAGGAAAAGGGCGTGTAATGAAATGAGCTTCAGGCCTCAGGTGGAAGCAGCAGTCCATGTGACACTGTCGGCAGGTTTCCGTGCTCTGCTGTCAGCTAATCTATCCCTCTGACCGGCATTTGGGCAGCCATCCTTTCCCTGCCTGTGCTCGGTCTCCTGAGGACGTGGGCAGGACCAGAGCATGGCAGCCCCATGTCCGTTCCTCCTCTGAGCAGTGGCTCCAGGCTTCTCCATAAGGCTTCTTTGGCCCTTACCCAGCTGCTTTTTGCTTATTGCTCCCATTTGCCAGTTCTCTTCGATGGATAAATTGCAGGTTTTTTTCAGAGCTTTCTGTCCAAGTGCAGCACAGTTAGAAAAACTGTAATATAAGCTGGCACCTTCCTCGGCAGATCTGTCCCAGGCGTGTGCTAGCCATGGCTCCTGCCTCTACTGCCAACAGCAAGGAAGCTTTTTGGAGCAGCAGCTGTCACTTTCTGTGTATTGACCTGGCTTCCAGCCCAGTGGGTCCTCGACTGGTCCCCTAGATGCTAAAACACTAGAATCACTCATTAATGGTCTAAATGTTAGTCAGCATGTAAATGAGAATCTGACGGCAGTCACCCCTGACAGTAAAACCAGAGAAAGTGAGCTGGGTTTGACTCTCCCTGCCCACAATGAGTGGTTTTTAAAACAACATGTAAATAAGAGAAGTAATAAACTTGGAAATCCACACTGCCAGCCTTGTCACAAATGCTTTGCTGCATCTACGAGGTTCGGCTGTGGCAGATGGATTATGGGCCTTGCCAGGCATAGTCACACTCCTTGTGTGCTACCAGTGCATAAGCTGGATATTTCTGGAGATGAGCACAAGCTACAGAACTTGGTTCAGGCCTTCAAATGCTGCTGGGTTTGGATGTCTCGATTTTGAGATCTGAGCTTGGCTTATTACGGAGAGAAGTCTGTTGACAATGATTTGACATGGTGAGTGTATTTCCAAATTTTATTGGAGTTCACAGTCTGGGCTTATTTGGATCCTTCTTGGATTACTTTGCTGATGATTAATACTCTCCATTTTCTTAGAATAACCAGATAGAAGAAATCTTCCCAGAAGAGCTCGCTCGTCTTTACAGACTGGAAACTCTCAATTTGCAAAACAACAGGCTAACTTCAAAAGGTAAGCCGGCAGAGCCATGAATTGGATAGAGCCTGTGCCTTCACGACCCCAGCTTGTCCAGTGGGACCAGTGACAGCTGATAAGGAAGGCCAGGAGGAGTGATGGACTGACTAGATTGGAGTGGTTAGCTATAAACCGCACTCCTTTGGCCATCAGACAGATCATGGAGGCACTTTATCATCCGAAACATAATACTCAGTGTGTAAGAATGCAGCCTTATGGAACCAGTGGAGGAGACCTGGCAGCAGCACTGCGTGCTGCGGCGTGAGATCTTCTTATTCAGGAAACTCCCTCTGGTCCCACAGGCACATCAATGCAATGCACTTGAGAACCAGAAATGTCTACATGCTGAATGATTTCCTTTCGACTGCCCTTGTTTCATAATCCATTTGTTTAGTTCAGTCTAGTCAGTCAGTGCAGTTTAGTCCAGTTTAGCCCTTGTAAAACTGAATATAAATAATAATATATTAAAAATAAAGCAACTTCTGCCCTTTTTCTATAACTGTTTTGATTTTTGTAGTCAGGTTTTGCTTGCTAAGTCACATGCTTATTAGAGAAATTTGACAAGGGGTTAGTAAGGAAAGCAAAAGAAACAGAGGAGTTGGAGTAAATCGTAAGAGAGGAGGATATGCAATACAAAAAATGTAATTGTTGTTGTTTGTCACCCAGTTGCTCTGAATGCTGTTGCTCTCCTTATTCCAATGATACAGAACAACCTTTACTGAGAACGTGGGCACACTACGCATGGCACCCAAACCATATCACTCATGTAGCAGAAAGAAGGCTGTGCTTAATAGATTCAGACTTTGACATTATTACCTTTGGGGCTTGATGTTTCTTTCACAAGCTTCAGCGCAGCCCTGATTTCCAATATGTTTTGACATGGGAAATAGCTTCACCTTTGACTTACGGTTATCTAAGTGCCAGGTGAAAATGTTATTTGTGGCCTTTCCATTGTGACAGCAATTGTGCTTGTGTGATCAGCCGGACATGGAGTGATTCAGATGAAAAGTAATAATTATTGGGGGAGAGTAAACTCTGAGTTGGATCAGCTCTCTGAGCTGGTTACTGCATGGCGACCATCTGCATTGTGGCAGAGCAGAACAAGAGAAGGGTTATGACATGCAGATAGTGGTGTTATTTTGGCAACATCATGGTCATAGATCAGATTGATCTGAGCATTAAACAACCTGAGATTACATCCTTCCAAGAAGAAAGATTTGCAGATTATGAGCAAATGACGAAAGAAACTTCTCAGATAGCATGGTTGCTGCAAGCACTGATAATAGCCCTACAGCGAGTCTGCACAGTTCCGTACCTGACCCCTGCCAGTGGGGCTGGCCACAAGCCTTGCATGCTTAGGACTTTTAATGGTCTTCCATTGCTCTTAACAGTATGTGTTTTGCATATTTTTTTTTTAATTTAAAAAAAAACTCCAAAAGACAACAGTAAGTCTGAGTCAGACTGTTCCAGTGGCACTGAAAAATATTTAAATCTCACATTAAAGATATTATCTGAAAGAGAAAGCTACCCTCTGGTATTTTCACTCAGAGAGGCAATAAAGTGCCAATGTGACTGATTAGTTATTCCTGTTTTTAAGGGTTGCCAGAGGAAGCATTTGAGCATCTGGAGAACCTGAATTACCTGTACCTGGCAAACAATAAGGTAAGAGGCTCACTAGGCAGTCGGAGTTCTTTTCTAATTGGGTTCTGAAAGTTAAATGAGCAAGTCTTCAATTCTTCTAAAATACATATCCTACATAAGTAAAATTGCGCTGAAGTGATATTCTAATGCAGGTTCATCTAAGGTCAAG
Source organism: Chroicocephalus ridibundus (assembly GCF_963924245.1). Classification (NCBI taxonomy): domain Eukaryota; kingdom Metazoa; phylum Chordata; class Aves; order Charadriiformes; family Laridae; genus Chroicocephalus; species Chroicocephalus ridibundus. The sequence continues at coordinate 7,008,575 of NC_086291.1, read as the reverse complement.
ACAATCAGTATGCTAAAAAATTAGAGGCTACACAGGCTGGTATATTTTAAACACTTATTTATTTGTGCAACTGGTGAAAGGTGTCCCTTGTGTGTGTAGGGAGGTACAGAGACCCCCTGCATTTATAAATTACCGTAGTCTTCAGTAGGCTTTGGATCAGCTGCATGCAGATTTGGTAGCTGCCTGCATGCCAATATGCTGTGGGGTGATGAGATGTGAAATGCTGCATATCTCATCACATGAAGCTGGTTGAAAAATCTGTGAACAAACGCGTCCTAATACCTGTATTTGAGCCATCAAAATCTGTAAAAAGCTATCCAGTTTCCCCTGACTCCTGTTCTTATTATGTTTGATGTGGGGGGATACCCACACACAGTGAAACTGCGCAAGTATGAATTTATTCTTTTGGCTGCAGTGGTAGGAGCTGAATGTCTTTTTTAATGGAGAAGATCCTAGGTGCTTTCCTATTAATGACCCAAGTTGGATGTCATGACAGGAGCACGTGTTTCCTGCCAAGGCTAGGAAACGAACTTCTCCCATACCCATACATCTGGGTGATTTCCATTATGGCTTTCTTTATCCCCAGTATCATCCACAAATGTTTTCTACAGAAGAAACTGGGATGCCACAGAAAAATATAAGTTAAAACATCAGGCAGAGCTCCATTAGTCTGCAAAACCAGCGCCCTTTCATCCATCTATCCCTCCTCCTCTCTCTGTCTATATATATATTTATACACATGTCTGTACATATATTTTAGTATCCTCCTAAAATCCGTGACCTTCTGATGTTTTGTTTATATACATGTGGCCACATTCAGGTTTCATTCAGGCCAAGACATATCCAGAATCACTCCATAGATTTGCGTATGGAGTGATTAAGAATAGAACCCATTCCTTAGTACAGTAACACTGTGTTCTTTTCTCCCTTTCAAGCACCATTTCCATATAACAATCTTGGCAGTTAATAACTCCATAAAAAGGAACAAGCCAGACTGTGACTAATATTCCAGAACTTTGCACTCCAATTTTCCCTGTGTGACAAAACAAAGTGTTTGGTTTTTCTGGCTTTACTGCAGAGAGAAAAAGATCCCAAAAGAAAATGCAAACATCAGCGAATGTCAGAACTAGTTACAGTGAGAAGTTGTGGACCCACAGAAATAACACATTTCTTTATAAATCACAAGCCAGGACAAACCAGATTGGCTTCAAACAGCATCCACTCTCCAGCAGGAAACATTGCAGATCAAGTAACTGTGGTGTCTGGAGGAGAGCAGGGATTTGCTGGTAGTTTGCTGCTTGTTTTATGGATTATCTTAATGCTGCTTTATCTACAATTGTGATCCCATCAGATGTAGCTAAATTATCTTTCGTTAAACTAGCATAGTTGGTCAGAAAGAAGAAATACAATAGGCTAAAAGCCTTCTGTGGCTTAGGAGTAGCAAGTACTTCAAGTAAGGAATGGACGCTGTCATTTTTAATTTTTCACCCCACTCCCATAATTTGTATCTGTCACGTAGTATCCTCAGTAAGCCTTGTTAATAACAGACATGTCTTCCGCCAAACTGTAGACCAGTTCCCGAGCTGTCATTATTGTTTAGTATAAGCTGGTGATTTTGGTGTTAGGTCTTAACGTTTCCCAGTATCCCCAAAGTGATATGGGATTCACCTCGATCCAGTGCTTCTGTTTACATCAAAGCTTATTATAAGCAAGAAAACTTGTTCCAAACCTGGTAACAACTTCTCTATAATCCTTCTGAGTTAATTGGTTAACTCATTAGTTAGCAGAGAAACACTATCGTATCGAAAGAAAGATCCAGCAGTAAAGCTGCAAGAAAATCGCAGCTGGAGCAATGCAGATTGCCACTTACTAGGTGATATACTAGACAGAGCTACTCGGTCAACTTTATTTTTGCTAACAGTTAACAACAATCCAGCGTTAATCCTTCAAGCAGGCAACCAGTGGAGATCAATCAGTCTCATGACTAAGTGCTGAAATGCCAAAGCAAAGTCCTGAGCAAGTGAAAACTCTTTTTGGATGAAACTTTCTCTTTCCTCTTTCTTGTGGTTCTGATGGCTTTCATTCCACATATCTGAGCCATGCCCTTTGTTTTGTATAAAAGTTAGGACCTAATAGACTGTGTTTCAGGAGAAAAACTTTAATGTGCCACCGTGTATGAAAGTGATTAAATCTGTTTGCTGTGTCTGAATTCTCAACTTTATGTTATGGTAGAGATGTATTTCTTTCTGAGGCACCGACAGACCTACCTAGTCTGAGACGGGTGCCTTTATCCACTACCCTGGAATCATATCTCCCAGGTCAGGAGGTGAGAGATTGCTGGTAAAGCTAATAGCAGTAACTGTGGCAACTGCAGTAATACGTTAACTGGCCATTTCCACTGCTTACGTACTGTCTGGAAGTACTGATAGGAATGTGATTTGTGGGGAAGATCTTTCTTGTGCTTGTGACCATTAAACATTTAAGACAGCTTAAGGATGGAGGTTTTGGCACAGGTGAAAATGAAAAACAGTAAATAATGTACTTTGATCCTTTAAAAAATGGGACCATATTGTGAGTCAGTAAATTGCAAGTTCATGGATATAGTCCATCAATGCACACTTGACAAACAAGTAGAGACACATCTAGGCACCCTTTAGGTAAACACATAGTTTAAGGCTTGGGTTAGTAGGTTCTCCAATAAAGTGTCTTTTCTCTCTCACATTATTCATCTTTTAAATATTTATGGGTTTACATTATTATTAACTAATTGCAGTTTTATTGTAATAAAAAATTGAAAAATATGTTTTCTCATCATGTGAGTCTTGCTGTGCCTAGCTGGCTGTAAGGACTAGGTCCTCTTTCACACAACAGTGCTGTGAGGAAGAAGCTTTACAGAGTCAAAGAATTTCAAGGCAAGTGTCTTCCATTGGTCAGTTTCCCATCCTGATCTCAAAGCTTTAGGTGACAAAGACTTCAGGATCTCCCTAGAAAAGATGTTCTCTCCAGAGCCTTTCAAAGCGTACGTAAAATATTTTAAGAGTGGTCTCATTAGTACTGTAATTAACGTCTGTAACCACAGTGATCGCACCTGCCTACTGCAATTCAGTAAGTAGTCTTCTGCTTACGTACTCAAGGGTCATATCTACTACAGCACTGGGTTAAGAATTTGATTCCCAAGGGCTTAATCTTGATGCATAGATCTTCTGGGTTTATGCTTTCCAGAAAGCCATCCTCCAGCCTGTATTGTAACCTGTATTCTTGATTTCTAGGTGAATAACTTGGCTATTAGCAGCCACTCAGTGAACCTAGCTATTGTATTATCTGGATGCTCTGTAAAACTGAGCTTTTTCAATCGTTAGTTTTCACTCCACTGATTTCTGTTCCAATGCAGACGTTCCTAGCGTTCATTTTTCAAATCATTGATAAAAATAGCAATAGACCAAGAGCAAACACAGCAAGTCCTATACCTCTAGTCAACTATAAAGTTTTGGAGACAGGACCTTTCTGTATTTTGTTTCTGCTACATCAGTTGTTCAATGAACAAAAGTATCACTGTACAGTGGAACTTTGCTTTGAAGTCCCATTTGATATTGCACCATTTGGTTCAGAAGCATCCCTGTCCTTTGGGAACCTGAATCCTCTGTTGAAAAGATCATCATAAATGGATGCAATATTGGAACAGACATATGAAGTCACACTTCGGTCCTCCTCCCCAGTATACTTTCTGTATACTTCCTGTGAGGTGGGTCGGATTTTTTTTGGCACAGCAGACCGAGGAATTAGGAACAATAATAAGCAACGTGTTTGCTCTCTGAATAACAATTTCTTGATTTCTTCCATCAAAAAGAGACAGGACTCTTCCAACCAAAACAAACATTCACATATCTTGGAGCAAAAGTCTGTCTCCTTCCTGGAGAGATTAGTGAGTGAGGACAATTTGTTTTCATTTGTGCAATCTGCATTCAGTGTCATTTATTTTTGCCTGTTGGAGAAAATAAATTTGCAAGCGTTTTGTTGCTGGTCTAATAATTGGTTAAAAAATAAGTTGCATTTAATTGGAATTCCCTTGTATATTTCTTTTACAGCTAACAGTGGCTCCGAAGTTCCTACCAAATACCTTGATCAGTGCAGATTTTGCAGCCAATTATCTCACTAAGATATATGGGCTCACATTTGGACAGAAGCCAAACTTGAGGTAAGGGATTGGGAAGTAAAACAATAATAGTGTTCTGCCACTGCTTGGAGGCCATTGGTGAGAGATAAGAAACTATCTGACTAAACCATGTTATTGCCTACTTATGTTTTTTGGAAAGAAGCGGACTATTTGTCATTCTCAGCATGAAAGATCAAATAATCTCTCAGACAAACACATTCCAAGGGCTTTTACTAGCTGCCAGACACTTTTGCATATATAAAAATTAAATTGTCTCCATTTTATTTGTGTATCAGTTATGAGTCGAAAGGAACAGCCTTGGTTTCTCAAAATGGAGACTAACTGTTTATAAATTCCTACTTTTAGTCCATTCATTAAAAAAAAATAGAATCAGATTGAGAGTACAGTACTCGGTGCAGCTGAATATAACTCAACTATATTAAAACGAAGCACTTTAGCACCTTCAGTAGTGGTTCGTACCCTTAGATCGTGTTTTAAAGGTCTCTCTGCTAGTTTCAGGTGGTGATTTTCTCAGCTGGGTCCAGTGCAGCACATTGGCTCATCTCAAATTCAGATGCACGCAGACCGCCTCCTGTGAGATACGGTCTTTTCCAAAGGCACTTGGGGTAATCTAGATGGACAGTGCAGCATCTAAATCCTGCAAAGACATCTCAAACTCTGTTTTGTAGCCATTTATGCATCCAAGTTTGGAAGCAGTTAATAATAGCTGACCCAGTTGAGCTCCTAGAGCCCAGTCTTGTGATGAACTGAAGAACTCTCAGTTCCCACTGAATTCCTTGAGAGCTGAAGTTACTCTGCACTTACTAGGCCTTCAGTCTCATAGGCTCTTGGTAGCTGAAAAGCTGAGTCAGTCACTGATTGCTGTCAATATCTCATCATGAAAGAAGCTAGATTTACACATCTGTTCTTCCTTAATCTGAGTTGCAGAAGCTGCTGTGTTTTGATTTTATATTAACATTTTTCAACTCTTCTGAAGTGATTTTCACACTCTCCTATACCAACACTAATTTTAATCAGAATTGTAACTCATTGATTTCTGAGATTGCTGATATAAAATCCTAACACAGTTGTTTCGGTTGGTTTATTTGCCCCCAGCAGAGTTCATGGTCTCAGACTGATTATTTGGAAAGCAAGGTTTTCAGAAAGGCAAATATTTGCGAGTTAAAAGTACAGCTGACCATGCAGGGTGAACAATATTTTCAGTGTGGCTCTGAACTCCCTGGAGTGTGTGATCACATGATTGTGTTTCCATACTGAGCCTTTCCTTCCTTCCAGAAAGATGTTGCCAAGTTCTCTGCAACTGGTAGCGTATCAAAGAACAAGTTAAAAAAGTGTACCGTGCACTGTGCTCTTTTGCAGTTTTAACCTGCTGCATCTCGGGGTACACACAGGAAAGGAAGGGGTAATCGAAGTCAGTAAACGCCTATAATTTCTTTTGTTAAAAAGAAGTCAGATGAATTAATTTAGCAGTTAAACCAATGAAAAGCAGGAATAACTTCATAGGGGTAAATTGTTTTATACAGAATTAAAACCTGTGTCAGAAAGAATTAATCCATTTTAAAAAATCTGTTTGGAGAAACTCTTCTGTGAATATTAAATGTTAAATTTAAGAAGGGCAAAGGTAAAATAAGAAACCCTCTTTTCTCTCGATCCCTAAGGGTCATTAAAACCCCAGATTCTTCCAGGTTGAGTAAATCTGGTCTGTCTTTCTGTCAGTACTCTATGCCTTTCTGAGTTCTAGGAGTAGGAGAGAAACTGTTCCCTGGGGTATTTCCAGCCTTCATGGAAGCAGAAAGAATGGAGGGGTAAGAGATGGCCCTTTCTTAAGAGATTTACAGGTTGATTTTTGCAAGCCCAAGAAGCCGAGATTTGATTCCAAATAGAAGTAAAAATTGGGGGCGTATCTGTTAATCAGATACGAGTTCTAACCTTCTTGAGTGAGGCCACCACACCGGCATTCTTTGTTTCAAAGCACTGCACAATCCCAGACTTGCACTCAGTTTCTTATTAAGAAGTTAAGGCCACTTGTGAAATCTGTATTTATGTGCAGGTTTGGACTTTGAATAGGCCTAAACTTCAGAGAATATTTGGACCAACCATTTGGTTTAGCATCTATATCCCTTGCTAAATTAAAGGGCATGTTTTAGAAATAAATCTTAATTGTCTTAAGGAAAGAAGAAAAGATTGGAATAAAACAGCTTTCTCTTTGTAAATGAAAAAAAAAACAACAGATCCCACTACCTGTTTAACTTCATCTTTTTTCTCCTTCCGACAGATCTGTGTATCTTCATAACAACAAACTTTCAGATGCTGGGTTACCTGATAATATGTTCAATGGCTCTGATAACGTGGAGATACTCATCATGTCCAGCAATTTCTTGAAGTATGTTCCAAAGAATCTTCCTCCAGCACTATATAAATTACACTTAAAGGTAATGACAACAAGATTTTGTATTCCTTTACGATTGTGACAAAGTCCTGTGTTTGTATGGGATTCCGACCACACAGCCAAGCCATTTCAGTGCACTTGGAAACATTCCCAGGCCCTTTTTAAGTCTTGTCTGTTATATCCTCAACAGTAGCTGTCTCCCATGTCCTGACTTTTTTCTTCAGAAGTAACAGTGTGTTTTTTGCAAAACAGCAAAATGTTCACGGGAGAAAAATGCTTTTCTGTGTTGTCAGGGGAATGTATTGCAAATACCTGTGTGGTAGCACTGTTGGTCTCTTCCCTGCACATAACGGTATTAATACATGTTAGTACAAGAAGGTAGATCATTCTCCATGGCCATCCAGTGACTTGCCTCCCAGTTAAGTTTGCCATTGATGCTGTTTTTCCTGACAGCTGCTTATCCACCATGTACTGGCTTTGCTCACTAACTCATTTCACATAGACTACTGTTTCCTAGCATCAGTGATTTTTGTTTGCTACTGAGCTGGCAATTCAGGAAACACAGAGCAAGTTTGGATCAGTGATTCTTTACTGCTACAACTTCTCCAGCAATAATGCAATAGCAGAAGTTGTGGTATTAACTAGTCTCCAGCATTTTTAATTTTGTGTCATCTGATTTTGATAAAAACACTTCATCATGTCTGTACTGGAGATCTCAGCCTTGTTAATGATGGAAGAGCTGCAGTGGTGGGGAATCCTCGTTCCGCTTGTTCCTTGTGTTGACAGCTCCTTGGACGTGTGTAAACTGGAGGCTGTTATCAGCCCCTGGACTCAGGCAGTTCTGTGTTGCCTCCCAGCTTTCTTTTCCCTTGAAGGTTTCACCACCAATTCCCATTAAAGTCTTCTAGAAAACAGACTTCTCCAGCTTGAAGAAAAGTAAAGGCAAACAGTCCGATCCTTTAAATTGCTGGAATTTCTCTGCAAAGTGTGAAGTTACTGCATTTTATTGCCATTTATAGGTAGTCATTATCTCCCAAAGGGATCTCAGACTTCGAGGACTACACTTTGAACTTGTATCCTTCCCTGCTGTCCCCAGTTGTGTTAAGGGCAAAGGAGCTGAAGAGAGAAACGAGCATTTTGTTTTCAAGTTGCACTGCCTGTCAGTAATAACATTTACCTTGATATTTTGTGAAAAAAACAGGACAATGAGAAATGAGACAGCCGATAGTGAACCAAAAGTGTCCAAAAGGTTTACTTTAGATGTGACAGATCTTTTTGTGTCTTTCACTATTCACTGAGACATTCAGACTCAGTGAATGGTAAGTGAATGGTGAGTGGTATCCACTTTATATTGGTTAGCACATAAATCTAGTCCAGTCTGTCCATCATGTTATTGTGTATATGTGGATTGTGGGAATTCCAACAAATTCAGTGTCAGTGTTTCATATATCCTTCTATAATTCCTAGTGGTTTATATATTTTCTATATAAATATAATTCCTACAGTTCCTGTATGGAATTTCTAGGTGGAATTTAATTTTATATTTTGTTTGTGTCTGCCTGCTGGCTACTCCAAAGCCATACTAAGGTAATAGGAGTAATTATTTTGTAATCTGCATTGCAGGAACTGTACCTTTTGGATTGCTATTAATGCTGGAAGGATGGCTCGTTGCCAGCTTCCAATCTAATTCTTCTTTATGGTGAAATCTGTCTTACAAAATTGAGAAATTTTGAGCAAACTCCAGAGGTAGTTACCTAGATTACATTATACATTTGCACATGGGCGGAAGGACTAAGAATACAAAATAAAACTGTCCGGCGCAGGGGCAAATTCTAACTCCTTACACCAAAGATTCCATAGGAAATCAATAAAAACAGGTTGCAATATTTCAGTCTAGTATTTGTATTTATTTCTTAAGCAGAATTATAATGCCCACTGAAATATCGTATGGCTAGCCCTTTTGAAGTTTAAGTGCCTGGTGTTAGTTGAGCAGAACCTGAATGCCCTGTGTTGTTCCGTGACAAATAATGTGTTTTGTGCTTCTGGTCACTCTAGAACAACAAGCTAGAGAAGATTCCCAAAGGAGCCTTCAGTGAACTTACAGGTCTGCGGGAGCTGTATTTACAGAATAACTACTTGACTAATGAAGGAATGGATAACGAAACTTTCTGGTGAGACTGAGATCTGCACTTTGCACCTCTATTTGTGTCTGTCTATCTCTTCTGGTACAGTAGTATATCTACTAAAACCAGTACATCTTCAAAAGTACATTTATTAAAAGCTGCATGATATTACGCATTTCTCTATAGGAAAATACTTAGATTCAGATGCCGCCATTCAAAATCGAAGGTCTGGGTGAGTGGTTTGAATACACACTGCAGAATACCTTTATACAAAACACACAACACTGAACATCAGGCTGCACCACTCCCTGATTGCCCCAGACCCAGTCACACCAGGTACTAAGTGCCTTCTGTGAAAAGGCCATCTAGAATGATGTTGAAGCTGATCTTTTTTCTTCCAAACCAGTCAAAATTGAGGCTACTTGGGACTTTACAGTTTCAAGGGCAATTCACTGGAAGTTAAGGCCAGACCTTCATCTTCACGAAAGCCACTTCTGTGTTTCTGTGAAGGTGACTTGAAAACAGCCACAGACACACAGTGATGAATACAGCTCATACAGCTGTACCCCAGTGCAGATGGATTGCTGGAATAAGAGGGGATGCAATGGTGCTGCTCAATAGCCAGATGGCTGCAAAGGCTTTGCTACAAACTGGTACAACAGAAATAGCCTTTGGCTGTCCTAAATTTAGCCTGGGACTTGGCTCTTCAAAAAATTAACATTTCTGACTCTGCTTGCACTCTGAGTGCTGCCCTTCTTCTACCTCAAAATCCAGATCACATAATCTGTCCTGCCCATAACTTAATTGTGGAAACTTTTCTGATTTCCAAACATGAAAATGTATTGAACTGTGCTTTCCCTTTCTGTATCCCACTCCCAGAAACCTCCCTTAGTAATTTCCCATAGCTGTGTTGCGTCCACCTCCAGGTCATGTTGGACATATCGTTTCTGTTAAGATTTTGATGAACAGAGTACAGTGGCTGTAGCTAAGGCACCAGTCACAGTCGGCAGAGGGGGTGGATATTGCTCCTTGCTCTCGTGATACTCTCTGTAGAGCACAGCACAGTGCTATTGAGATGTACCTAAGCTGGGGAACTGTTATAACTTGCAGCAATGAAGTGCTTTATGCAGAGAGTACATTTGCTCATTCAGAGCATCCTTGGATAGCTGTGAATAGCAGTGTAGTAACCAGTAAGTAATGTCTGTAATGCATTAGTTCCTGTATTTCCTGAAAACTTTCTAGTCATCTGCAGTGGGTTATGGAGTGCCATGCAGATTAAAAGTCTCATTTGAACTGAGAAACTGATTTGAAATACAAGGGAATAGAGGACTCCTCAGTCCTGGCATATAATACCATTGAGCCACATCCAGTTGGTATAAGTGTCTGGTCTGAGGATTTATTTTAGTTTCAACTGAGTCTGTGGAATCCAGATTCAGTAGCTTACACAAAGCAGCTCTAGCCCTGACTCACTTCCATAATGCTGGAGGGTCAGGAGAAGTTCACTACCTTAGCCTAGGACACTGAATTAGCATTTCTGCTTTTCATAAGAGTAATACTTCATCATCTAAAAAGCAGGCCCGCTTTTCAGTTTCAACATACATTTTCAGAGAGACAAAAATTACTCATGCTCAGGCTATGTTTCTGTGAAACAGCTAAATTCTGTGTTCTGACGGTGCTCCCATGGCATCTTTCTCGTGCTGTTTGTTCACTGAAATTGCTCATATGTTGCTACCTGTGGTGTCAAATGAGAGAACAGTAGACTGCAGGACTGATCTCAGGTCTCAGCCCAGTGTCAGTTTGGATGTCTGTGGACTCTAGCACGTTCTCTTGCTAGTGTGGCTGGGGAGCAATGGCAGCACCTAGTCCTAATCGCTGATGGCAGTATGGGAGCCCCTTTTTTTACTGTCCACATCAGTCATATCATGAGACAAAAAAGGGCAGTAACAGGAGCTGTGCCGGGGAGAAAGACTCTGAAGCAAAGATTGTAAAAATCATAGGGGAAATTGGTTATTGTTTCACCTTGCAGAATCTAAATAGAGAGTGTTTTCTTTCCTAAGGAAATTGTCTAGTCTTGAATATCTGGATTTGTCCAGCAATAACCTCTCACAAATCCCAAGTGGTTTACCTCGAAACATCGTCCTCCTCCACCTGGAGAAGAATGCAATTAAGGTGATTGGCAGAGATGTCTTAACCCAAATTAAGAACCTGGAGTACCTACTGCTCCACAATAACAAACTAAAAGCCCGAGGTATTCACCCATTAGCCTTCCATGGCTTAAAGAAGCTGCACACTGTCCACCTGTACAACAACATGCTGGAAAGGATTCCCAGTGGGCTGCCCCGGCGAGTGAAAACACTTATGATCCTTCATAACCAGATCTCTGAGATTAACAGGAATGACTTTGCTACCACTTACTTCCTTGAAGAGCTGAACCTGAGCTACAATAAGCTCAAAAGTCCCCAGATCCATCGGGAGGCCTTCCGTAAACTGAGGCAACTAAAGTCCTTGGATCTTTCTGGAAACAATCTCCACACGGTGCCCTTTGGCTTTCCAAAGAACTTGCAGATTCTGAAGCTGAAGGAGAACGAGATAAGCAGCATCCCAAAAGGGACTTTGTCTGGGATGACAAAGCTGCGGGAACTGTATTTGAGCAACAATAAACTGAAAGTAAATTCCATTTATTCAAGAGCGTGGAGAGAACTCAGCAGTCTCCAGGTAGAATCATCCCCTTCTCTAATTGTTTTGGTAATGCTGATGTCCTCGTCTGTCTGCCTAAGCCAATTTGTGTAGCTCCAGTACTAGCCGTGCTTGGCCCTCATGTTTTGGGCTTGCATTGTAGGCGATACACCTTCTGTTTCTAGAGTAGAAATTTTGTGCTGTTGTGCTGGAGGTGGGTACCTCCCACTAATGACCAGGGTGGTGGTCCACCACATACTGCTAATTCTGGGAAACCTAAAGACATCCTTGTTTCTGAACCCTAACAGTGTCTTACATTTTCAGATAAACATTAGTGAATGTTGTCATTAAAACTGAAATTATGCCTTTCAAATAGCTTGTCTCCCAAAAGATTTAAAATCAGCTCTGAGGAGAGACAGCAGGAGGAAGGAATGCATAAACAAAAACACTCTTAATTCTCAAAGCTCCCACATCAGCTTATAGTCAGACGGGCCAAGCTGTAGGATTTAGCAGCTCAGCTGGCTAAGGCACCTGGAAGCAGCTAGGAGGTCTGGATTCAATCAGCAGTCCTCTCATTTGCTTAATTGTTGGAGAAAGTTAAACAGAAACCAGAAGGCAGGCAGGAACAATCACATTTGTGCTGTGCAAAATGAGCTTTCAGAATTGTTACACTGGCTGAAGGATTTGTCTGCATTTCCTTTTAAGCAACAGCCTGTTTCCTGCAGTAGAAGGTATTACCTATGTCATATGGCAGCCATCTATGGTGCATATGGTTAGGTCACTGTACAGGCAAAGTTTGTACATCTCAGAGCAGATCAGGGATAAGGAACGTGGAGCATATGTCACTCTGGCCCCCAGTGTGTTTTCAGACAATCCAAACGCTTACTTATGTGAACACTTCTTTTTCTGGTGTTTCTGGGAATAAACAATAGCATGTCTTTCAGTTAATGTAAATCAGTAATGCAGCAACAGTATCTGTAGAGCTGTTGGTTTGCATCAGCTGCAAATTATTATTACATTTTGCATTTGTTTGATATGTGTATGTGTGTGTGTCTGCGCACGCATGCGTGCAAATGTTTCTAAAATGAAAAGCAGTCTCGAAGGAAGATGCTGTTGAGAATTATAGGTGCTGGAATTGTTTCACTGCAGTAGCTTAGTGAAATGTAAGCACTGTCACCTTGGTTGTTTGTTTTTCGAACAAAAATGGGTCACGAGACTCATTAGGCAGCTTTAGTTGTTGGTTGGAATGACAAGTTTTCCTTCTCAAAAGGTTTGATTCATAGCTACTTCGCATTACTTTTATTCTAGTGTCACTCCCTTGTAGTCAGCATCAAGCCAGAGTAACGTGTTGCTGAATCAACCATTGGCCCTTCCGTTGCACTTACTCCATAGTAAGCCCTGTTCATATTAAACAAGATTAAGATAATAGTGCATACTTGAAATTCTGTTAGATTAACAGTGCATTTTTGGCTGTTGCTTTTTTTCTGGAACAGTTACTATTTGATATTTCCATGATAGTATATATGAATCTTTTTTATCATTAAGGCTTAACTGTGCAATTTGTTTATGACTTGGTTCACTGGAGTGGATTTGACAAATAACCATCACATAAGATCCTGATGGTGCATGTATTTAGCATTCGCTTCAGTCCACACTGTTTCCATGGAAATCACCGAAGACTGTCTGCAATTGCAAAGCTAGACATTTACATAATTGTTTGCCAGACTGGGATTATGCGGAGAATAAAAACACTAAAAACATGACAATCGTTTGCAGAAGTGTAGCTCTGAATAATGTGTAACTCGTATGTCAGCTTGGTGCTATGAAAATGCTACAACACGGGATAACAAAACACGTATTTTGATCCATTTGCTTGCTTAAAATTCATCTGAGAAATGATCATGTCCTTTAGTCCTGACATCTTCATACCTTGGTCCATGTTAGAATATTTCCATGTGTTTTCAGATGTAACTCTAAATAATATAACCTTAGCTAGTGAAGTGTTTGCAGTAGCAGCTTCCAAGGAATTCCTATGCATGTCTGAAACCCAGTCTGGTTTTAATTCACTTTAAGCAGGCACGGGCTAGAGCCTGGGGACTTCTCAGTGTTGGGACTCCTAAACAAAACAGCATGATGTCTCATGTGAAATCATAATGCTAAATGGCAGTGTAAGAGAGCAGAATTCTCATTGCCACACTTAAGGGTAGATTAAATTAGTTTATGCTACACTAAATATCACTTCAGTTTTCTGCCATGAGCTCAAGCTGAGCCTTTCTGCATGGCTGACAATTTACAGTTTCCACCGTACACACAGTGCTTGTCATTTTCCTGACCTCACCAGCAGGGAGAGGTTCTGAAACAGACTCGCCAATGTACCATATAAAAAATAAAGCCCATTTCCAGATGATTTTCAAATACAACAAATCCTGGATAAGCTTTGGATAAACATCTCACTTCTGCACTGTTACTATACAAGTTTTTTTATAAGTGCGCATATATATATGGTTTTTTTATAGACTTATATGTATGTGTGTGTATAGAGAGAGATATATATGTATATATATAAAACAATGAATAAACTTCCAGAGGGAGGGAGAGGGCTGTATACAGCCATCCTTTGGAAGCTTATTTGTTGTCAAGTCTCTTTTTGCACTGCTGCTAATATTTAAATACATTATTTTTTTTAACCCCTTCTTGTCTCTTCCTTGCAGTCACTGGACATGGCTGGCAACCAGCTGACTTCTATCCCACTAGGCCTGCCGGAATCTCTAGAATATCTATATCTTCAGAACAACAAGATCACAACGATTTCAGAGAATGCTTTCGAATCCACACCCAAAATAAAGGGGATTTACCTCAGGTAGGATCAAGTTTCCACTTCAACACACAAGATTTTTTCTTCTTTATCCACTTTATAATTGTTTACTTTTTGGAAAATATTTAAATTCCTAACTTCATAAATAAGCAACTTAGTTTCATCATACATTATTATAAAACACTGTTCACCTGCTCAGAAAAGACACGGATACACATAATAGGCACTTTCTGTTTGGAGATTTTGTCCGTTCTGTGCTTATTAGAATGGCTTAGGCATGTTACAAATTTTGGGAAATTAACATTTAACCATTATGTTGTATTCCAATACTCAGCTGTGAACTAAAAGTTTACAGTTCACATGCAGGACTACAGCTTCGCCTGTGTCTGTTAGCCCTGGACTTTGACAAAATCCTCCTCTAATGAGGTGTGTGTGACTAATCTTGAAGTCCGTCCCTTGATAGTTTTGTCAGAAACAGGTGACAAGTTACAACTGTGCCAATTATGTAACTAAGTTTAGAAAGCTTTTCTTTTTTTTTTTTTCCTACTCTCAGTTGGATGAAGACCTTGTTTTTATAGGTGGCAGATAACTGACCTTTTTTACATGTAATGTAAAGACACAGTAATGTAACCAATTTAAGCAGAGTTTTATGCCACAAGAAGTGCAGCCAGAATCTGGCCAAGTAATATATTAAATTTTAATCTGATGGAACATTATTGAAAATATTGCTTAGAAGTAATTTATGAAACCCTGTGGAATATGTGATTAAGCTGACCTATGCATGTGTTCAAAAAGCCTAGGCTGCACAAGTCTAAATATGGCCTTATTTTGTCTGTATGCAACGAAACTGTTCTCTAGTTCTGAATCATACTTTTTGGGATGAATGATTCCATACCAAGCAAATAAAATTGCAAAGTCTGGTGTAAATTAGAGCAGTCTGTCTATTCAGCTGCTCACATTTATGAGATTTTAGTGAATGCTTGGATGCAAACCAGAAACCACATACCACATTCTATATTTCTATATAAAGAGAAAAAAGGAATTTGCAAAACTGTTTTGCTAACATATTTAGGAGGCAACCCCACCCAAGCTAAGTTGTATTTCTTAATGGGAGGCTATTAATCACTGCAGTGCTGTGAAACAATAATATACATCTGGAATATTAGAATATGATTTTAAACATATTTGAGAGTAACAGACCAAGCAGTATATGTGAGAAGTTCTTAAATTGCCGATTAGTTGATTTATATTCTCGGAAACCCAAATAACAGATGAAAAATTATTGCAGGTTACTTGGTTTCTAAAGGGATACTTTGTGTTTTGAGTTTTGTGGGAGAAGAATTAAACTATCAAGGGATAACACAGAATTGCATGAAAAAGCAAGTTACACTTTGAAATGTGGGCTATGGAGCAGAAGCCTTTCCGCTCTGGGGAAGAGAAAGCAGAATACCAAGAGAAAGAATTTGTGGGGGAGGAATTCCAATACTGTGTTTTTTTTCCTTGCAGAATACAGTTGTAGAAGGGGGAAGAGGGGCTTGGGTGGAGGAAAGTAGGAGTCTTTTGAAAGCTTGGCGAATGAACTTGAAATTGGTGGGAGATACTTAATGTTTCCCAGTATTTTCCTGCAAGGTTCTTTGTGATGATACAGAATGCTGTGAGCAAACTTTGTTCAGTCACTGCATTTGCCTGCTTGCTAATCAGTACCTGCTTTCCCTTCCTTTTTCCATCCAGAGGAGTCAGTACTCCTGGAGGGCTGTTGTGGGTCAGTGTAAAGTTAGAGTAACTTGGGTCAGCGTAAGTTACAGTAACTCTACAGAATGCTTTCCTCCTAGTCTCATTTCTGTGTTGGATATAAAAATGGGTTTATTTTAACAGGAAGGCCTTTTTGTTTTGTTTAAAGGTTTAATAAGATTGCAGTTGGAGCACTGAAGGAAAGTATCTTCCAAAACCTAAAGCACTTACAGGTACTGGATATTGAAGGGAACCTGGAATTCAGCAACAGTTCAAAGAATAAGGATGACTCAGAAGAGGAAATGGAAGATGAGGAAGAGGAAGAAGAACTGAGATAAAATGTGAACTTACACAAGCACATCATGTGGGAGGTAACAACTGTAGTTTAGTTAAATTAAAGACCCAGTTCTCAGACTCTTGTCTGAGATAATAATTGCAACGTACAAGTATGATTGAAACATAACAAGTGGGTGTCTGAGCCCTAGACTCAAAGACTTTCACTAAAACATGACTGGGAATTGCAGAATCAAAAAGGGTTGAAAACACATTATTTTGTAAAATGAAACAGTCAGTATATATCTGTGTTTTATTAGAGGCAGTGGACTGTCCACAGGGGCTTCTGCTTACAGCCACAGCAGATACAGTAGGTAAATATGAAGGTCATTATTTACTAGTTCTGATAGCAAATAATGAAAAGGTATTTCATTATATTTTTAAGCAGCTATTTCAAAAAGAAAACAAAGAACAAACTGTGAAGCTTACTGATGCAGAGGACCATGTGAGCTGAAAATGGATTAGAAAAATTAGACAAACTAAAGGAAGATAGACCCATCAGTGTCTGTTAAACATGGCATTGAGATTATGACCTCTGTCTCAAGCAGTAGTCCTCAAATCACTGACCACTTGGAGTGGGAAGATAATACTATACTCAGCATATTTCTTATGGAAAAAATATCTAGTTCAGGTCACTTTTTGAGACAGTATTATAGGAATGGATTGATGAATGGTCCAGGATAGCCAGTTCTCACAACAGCCTGTGCTTTTGCTACTGGTACGTCTTGGTGAGGGTTCATTGCTCACTTCACCCAGATTCACTGAAAGGCCTCTGCCCAGTTACAAGTTGTGATTGCTGCTGACTTTGACTCCAGACTGGTAATCTTGAAATTAAGATCTCAGTATTTCATAAACAATCTGGCCAGCCACTCCATCTCTCTAGTTGAACCTCTTTTCAATAATTGCAAAAGAAAAGATGAAGGGAGAGTGATGTTTGAAGAATATGCAATTTTCCATAAGAATAGGGATCTGCTTTATGCATCTCTTAAACATTTTATGTTCAAAGATGATGAGGTTCAAGTCACTACTGTCTACTTTTGGAGATCTAAACTCTAAGACTTGAAAAAAAATGTTTACTTTTGTCCCTAATCAACGTATTGTCATGGAGAACAACACAAGGAGGTGCTAGGAATAGTGCTAATATGATGGGGCTTGAAAAGGCCAGAAGCTACTTGGAAATTTAAACATTAGACCTCCCTGCTGGTGTGAGAGAAGAAATAATTTAAATCTACAGCCTTAGAATGCATATAACTTCTGAATCAACGCATCTCTGGTTCGGTTTGGGACAGCAGGTATTAAGTTCAGCATATTCTGAATTCTGTATTCCATTATGTAATTGGTTTTGTTTTTCTGATGTTTTACAGGAAAGCATATGGAAAATTACATATATGTCTATGTGTATATATCTATATAGATATACAGAGAACACTTAGCAAAACGTGCAATGAATTACGCAGAAACGGTCATGGCACTGGGCCAGGCTCATGGAAGACAGTGTGTTACAGTGCCTTATTCAGGGAGAGACCCTGAATGCCTTTCCAAAGCTTCCAAATCATCTTATACAAGACCCAGGATCATAAGGGATTGCTCTGGAACTCACAAAAGCTGGCTTTTGTTTCTTCTGTTTCTATTCCTTCACTCTTTCCATCTGTAATAACAATATGGGACTGTTTTGAACACATGCCTTCAAATGCTGTTTTTGTCACTGCATTTTAAGTGAACCATGTATATGCTTTTCCTCCACCCCAAAGAAGCTGTTGTTTATCAGGTGAGATAGATATTTGCAGTACTTTCATGCGTGGAGCAGTATATGAGGCGTTTTGGCTATCAAGCAGCAGTAATAATTCTGGATGCAACTATTCCTCTGTTATAACAATGTGTATATTTGGATGAGAAAAACAAAGTAAGGCTGGATCCCATAATATTTTATCTTTACTGCCAAAGCCTGCAGTATATGCCTGTTTTAGAAAGGTTTTAAGATAAAACTATTGCTCTTGTGAATATATATAAAAATCTGTATGTCTGCCTTCCAGAGCTTTGGGAAAGTTTCTGTCTTGCTGTTGTTTGCCCATGTGGCAGTTTTGTGAATGTCTCCGAAGGTATGTCCAGAAGATTGCGTAACAGTATGCAGTTTAATATATGTGGTAGAATTTTTCATATATTGTATATCATTCACATTAAGAGTCAGAATTGAGACTAATGAAGCAAAAGAGATAAGTGAGTGCAGCGTGTCTTAGGAGAAAACTGTTAAGCATCAAGAGAAATTTCTTTGTTTAGTTCAAGTGTGGAGACAGTGCCTGCTGTCATACTTTCTTAAGGCCTCACCTGGTTTATGGTGTTGAGCATTTTCAGCTCCTGTTGGAATCGTGGAAAATATGGAAACGAAGAAAAAGACGACCTGCAGAGAGTTGCTTACTTGATTATAATGTCCTTCATCTGAGGTAGCTAATCTGCTTGAGGAAATGGTCTTTTCTTTTGAGGATTTCTGATTGAACACATGTTGTTTTGCATGCTGCATTCCAGGATTTACTTGGAAACACAGTTGGCTTAATTTTTCACCAGCTGTTTTTCGTGCTGGAGAAGATCTAGTTCCACACTCTCCCTTTGGGTTCCCATAGCACATGACAGTACTTTCAAGCTGATATTTCCTACCTTAGACAATTCAACACCATCATGAATCGTAGAAGGCAAGATTGCTTCCTGAAAAAAGTCAAATCTTGGCCCCCAAAAAATTGCAAAACCCCACGTTTTTGAATATCAGCTACACAGCTGAGCAATAAAATAGCCTTCCAGCTGACCTTTGGGATAGATTTCTATGTAAAATGTTTTCAGAACATAGCTCAAATCAATTAGCCATCTCCAGCAAACTCCAGTGGAAGTTTTGCTAGTTTATTAGCAAAACCAATTTATTATACTCTCAAACACTAAAAATATGCAGATTTGTGTAGTTTCGTGGAGAACTGTTGAATTATCTTTAAACTTCAATCCCTTACGCTATGATTCTGTGTGAAGTTGGGGGCCCCAGACTCCCTTTGAATCCCTTGAGAGTCTGAGAATGCAGAGGTGAAGGTACATTTTAGCACCTTGTAGGATCAGGCCCAAAATTTCAGGATGATACATGCACTGTTAAACTTCTTGAATGAAGTGTCAGCCTTTGCCAAAGGAGACCCACCTACAGTCAAAGCGGAATATCCCGTAGACCAGTAGAGTTAGGAAACCCTTTTCCAAGTTTATTTCAAAATAATTGTACACTAAATCTGTCCTTTAAAAGGGACAATGTTTCCCAGCAGGAAAAAAAAAAACAAAAAAAAGACACCCCTTCCCCCCAGTAAAAGCCTCAACTGCCTCCTCCCCCGAGAGAAATGTCTTTTGATTGTCATGTAAGAGATTGATGAGGCAGAATCACAGGCTTGGTTCCTCGCTTATCTGGTATCATCAACACCTGTGACATTGGACATAAAACTGTCAAACCAAAATGGTAGTTTGTTTCTTTCTTTCAAAGGGATAAGAAGCTCCATGAGAGATGATGAGGAAGAGTCAGAAGTCCACGAGACAAAGCCCACATATTTTTCTTAGCTGTGGGTGGCACCTGTAATCCCAAGGTCCAGACCTTGGGTGGAGCAGGACCCAGGAACAGGGTCTTTATTATTCCCTGTAGTGAAAACGGGGAGTGTTGGGAAGTTGGCCTCTCCTTAGGCCACAAAGTGTGGCCAGAGACAATATAAATGTTGTTTTCATGTAACTTTCTTCCCATGAATTGCTTGGATTTGGGAAAGAGACAAATGGAAAGTTTTTAAAGCTGAGATGGATAAATGGATAGTGAAAACTTGAAGTTTAAAACATTCAGTTGGCAACTTTATTCCTAAGTATGTGTTTGCGTATGCTTGGTATTCATGCGTGGTCTGTATGCAAACTGTGGTCTGAGTTTACTTGCTGTTTTTCTTTTAAAGGCCATGTTTCCTCCTTACAGACAATACTGCACAAAATGGGGGGGGAGGGAGTGGGATTTTTCCTGAGATTGGATGTGATTTTTCACAGCAACAGGAGTACAAATGCAGCACGTGAGCTATAAAGAACTCAACAAGCACCAAAAATAACCCCTGGATAATGAGCTTTTATTTCAGACAGTGGGATTGGAGCCCAGCTGCATCTGCAATGCGGACGGGCCATTCTGCAGCCATTTTCCCCCTCGTCCCTGTTACTTCGGGCTCCTCGCCCCCGTGGCTGTCCCCTCCTGAGGGCTGGGGCACCCGGTGCCCACTCCCTCCCCTCGCTCCTGCCCCGCTCTCCTCTGGGTAACGCCAAAGGTTTGTTCTTTGGGGATTTCCAGGAAAAAGAAGGCCAAGAATAATTGTATCTTCCCCAAAGGTTTTATCTCCACACAAAGGGGTTATGACCCCTTTTCTCTCCCTGGGTGCCAGGAGGGGCTGCGGGGCCCACACTGAGGGGAAGGGGTCAGACTGGATCTGCGGAGCCTGTTTCCCTCTGCTCCCCACGTTCACAGAAGTGGAGGGCTCCTCCTGCCCCAAAAATGCCCCACAAAGGAGCTGTTGCCGTCCCACCTGCTGTGAGGAGAGGAGAAGCTGCAGCCCTGGTGGCTCCTCTGTGGGGATGGAGGTAGGGCGAGGCCAAGGCCTTCACTGCTCCAAGATGGCGCCCTGCGAGCCCCTCTGTGAGGGACAGCAGGACCTCATGGGTGACTGGATGTCCCCAGCCTTGGCTGGCAGGAGAGGTGAGTTGTGGGGGATGCCAGCAGCCATGCTGCCGCGGGGGAGGCAAGGTGAGGGGCTGGGGGTGGTGGAGGAAGAAGCCCCTTTGTGGTGTGGTGAGGGGGCTCTTGCTCTGCCTCAAGGGCCTTGCCAAAACATGCTGTGTTGTTTGGGGTTTAAGTGCTATGTTTAATTGAAAAGAGGTGCTTTACACAGTAAGTAAATACTCTTTTAAGGAAAAATGAGTTAAGAAAGAAAAAAAAGTGCTCCAAAGGAAAACTTTTGACCAAATTTGAATGGGGATGTGGTGGGGCAGGAGGAAGGCTGTAAAGGGCTCCCTTGGGAGAGCAGCAGCAGCTCCTAAGGAACCACCAACTGCAGACCTCTGGCAGTGGTGCAGCCTCTCCGCAGGGCTGCTTCCTCCGAGAATTCCCAACCACCCTCGTCGCAGCCGGCTCTGGGTCAGACAGCCATGCCGGGGTGAAGATCTGCTGTGTCTTCTGAGATCTGGGGACTTGGAGATTATTATTGTTAGCTCCCACCCATAAATGCTTCAGGATTGTCCATTAGAAGTGCTATTGGTGAAAGGATCCTCCAACTTCTGCAGGTGCTGAAGCATTGGGCTGGCAGACCTGCTCCTAAGGCTTCAGTGGTACAACCCCCCTCCTCCTCTTCTGCTGCTTTGCAAGAGGGATAGAGAGGACTTTTTCCTGAAAAAGCTGAGGATCTGGAGTAGCAGAAGTAAGGTACGTGGAGTGAGGCTATGGACATGTATTAACAAAGTGGATGAGAACAGGCAGTGTCCTCCTCCCTGGAACCCAGCTGCCATTTCTTCTGCTCCTCAGTGGTCCATGCAGAGCAGGGAGCTAGGAGGGACCTGACTGAAACTTCAAAATTGTTCTCTTTTGACAATGGTTCCTGATGGTCAATAAGAGTTTAGTTTATGATGCTTTGTCACCATGGTGACTGAGCTTACTGATGTTTTTACAAATTTTGCTTACAAAAAAGTAATTATTTTACAAATAATATTTTTGATGGGAAGCAGTCTCTTAGAAAGCTTCTATGATCTAGTCCAATATCCTATCAATTGGTTGCACTCTATACTGTAATATTGATGAGTCTTTCTCCCCTGGTTTGGGAATAGTTGTCCTAAAAACTTAAAACATATATAGAGTTTTATATAATACAAATCTAGCCTTGTTTTTTTTTCAAGATATTTCCTCCTCTACTGGGATTAATTTATGGACATAATTGTAATTTCTTTATTATGTTGCTAATATAAGAACAGTGAGTGAATTCCCTGAAGAGATCCATTTCCTTCAGTGAGGAAAATATTGGTATGCCCTGTAGCTCTGATTCATACTGCTATTGTAAAGTCAGCCAGCTGTGGGATATATGTGGAGGCAGTGGATGATACATGTGTTCTAATAATCCAGTATACAAAGTGTTTCCATAAAAATTCTTCGGTAGTATCCAAGGACGTTAAACAGTCCATCAATAAAGTCCTTCTTTAAATGGTTTTGAATCAGGCAAAGGCTGTTTTAATGCACAGTTGCACAGGCTATCTCAAGTTTTCCCCGTGGTAGTTCAAGAATCTGTTTTTAGCATATGATTATGATACTGCTGAGAACGTTGATAAAAATGCAGACCGATTTGCAGTATTCTCAGCTCCAGTTGCAGACAATAAATGAATGGGTCTTATGCTTTTATTACTTAGGATATAATTGCAGGTTTGTTGACAGTCACCAAAGATATTAGCTTTAAAAAATCTTTACTTAGAATATATCTTTTATATAGAATTAAAATTATCTTCGATTACTTATGTAGCACTCTAGCTCTCTCCCCTTTTTTGTGGTGGACCTCCGTTTTGTGTCTGTTTAATTCAAATGCAGCAGTGGGATAAAACCCAAAGCACTTCACTGCTAAAGACAGTAGAGTTGCTGTACCATGAGGCACACTCATCATCCAGAGCTTAAAAGATTTGGCACGCGAAGACACACTTTGATTGTTCCTATTCTCTCTGTAAAGCAGGTAGGAGGAACCAAAGTGAATCTCTCAATGCCAAATCAAGAAGGAACAGCCAAAGTGAGTCTTCTAGGTTGTTCCCACCTACTTTACAGAGATGGGACAAACAAAACTTCTTGTATGCAGATAATCTCTAATACCTTTTGTGAAATTTACTCTGGACAGCTGCAGATTACTTGTGCAAAAAGTATGGTATGGAGCTGTACATTAGTCCTGTGCACAGCACCAGTGAGAAAATAACAACTGAGAATACGCAGTCACAGTGGAAATTCTCTCCATCAGAGAGCTTTGAGACTTCCTTTCTGAACTTTCTGCTTAGAGCTAGCTCCAGCCCCAGTGCTGGACGGATCCCCAGATGTTTGGTTAGGAAGGATTTCATGTCAGAGAAATGCTTTCTTCTATTAAAAAAACTCAGAAGATTGGATTTATTCTAAAACAAAGATCATACATTTACTGATTAAACTACCAATAAAATATAACTACCCAAATCTCTGTATTTTGAATTTGTTTTCAAGAAAACTAATGAAATGCAAAAGAACTATTTAAAGTATTTAAATAGAAAAGAAGGTGGAAGTTTATGGTTGAAAATATTCAGTTTGACTTAGTTCTGTATAATTTCCGCATGTTTTTAATAGCCTAGTGGTAAAACCCAATAAAACCACCAGAAGCAATGAAATCATAATGAAACATCTCAAGGTCAGTCTTGTTTTTCTTTTGGTTTTGCCATCTAGCCCATACAGTATTTGTAGCAGATGTAATGTGAGATATCTGTGAACATAAAGCACTTCTTGTTTTGCTTCCCCTGCTTTTTCCATCTTATTAAAATACCCTTCTTGGTGGGGGGGGGGGGGGGAAGGGGAAGGCTAAAAAAATATGGAGTTATTATACCCTTATTAGGAAAGTTCAAAAGCAACAATTAACTACAATAAGTTTCACGTGGTGGGTCAAATCCTGGCTTTCAGCTAGCGTGTGCAGACACATACAAGCGTATGTTTAATTCTTAAATGAAATGCAGATACCTCTTTGTGATGAAAGATGACACTTTTCAAAGCAACAGATGCAGAACTCTAACTTACAGAAGAAAAACTCCTATGATGGAACCTGAAAAGCAGAACTGTGACCTACCCTCAGCACATCTGTAATTCCCAGGGGCATGAGAAGTCTAGGATTTTGTAATGACTTAATTGAAAAACACTTCAGCAACAGTATTTGCTTGTTTTTTTGCTGGACTGAATGCTCCATACTAGTTTGGAAGGAAGGACAGCATGGCCTACCACCAAAAGTGTTTGTCAGAGTACAAGTTTTCATCGTATCACAAATAGGAGAAGGAAAAGAGTTGTTCCATTAACTGCATGGTCTATTACAATAGTTTTCAGTGATTGAGAGACAGCCAAGAATTAGCTGTGAAGGGGTGACCAGTGAGTCACAGATGCTGTGGATACCTGCAGACCTGTTTGCTTTGTCTTTAGCAGCTGTCTGCAAGCAGAAGCTTTGTGAGGAGAGGGGTGGCTTGTTCCATCCCTACATCTCCAGCTGTTGATACCCTTTCATCTTGGAACCAGCAAGAAAATTAGGTTTGATTCTATTGCAGGAGAAGTGATTAAACACTCTTCCTCTTCACCATCTTGTCTTCCTGAAGCCTTCTTTATTCCTTCCCCAAAATACCACTCTCTGAGAAACAGACTGTTACGATTTTACTTTGACAGCCTGTAAAATATCTGAAATACCCTGTGACACGAATCTGCCGAAAGTCTCAGCTGTGCCAAATCCATTCCTATATATCATCTTCCAGGCTGTGGAGATGCTACTGTATAAATGATGGAATCTGAGGTTTTTTCACTTGAAACAGGAGCCTGGCAATTCCTGTGAATACTGTGGGTAGTGATCCTGTGCTTCCAGAGAGACCGAAGTGGCTAATCCAAGGTAATTAGATGAGTCCTCTGTAACGCGTTATGTAACTGTCTCAGTCTTCAGCTGACTTATCCTTACCATGCAACACCCCGTTGAATTAGAAAACTGCTTTTTCTCTGTTTATAGATGGGAAGCAAACCCTGCGTTCTTGTGGTCACTTGACCATGAGGTCACATGAGAAGTCTGAGATAGTGAATAATGAACCGAACTTAAGCAGTGACCACCCTTCCTGTTCTATTGATCTCATCCATTTGGGGTTTTGTGGGACAAACCCTCTTATAAATTCCAGAAGTATCAATCAGTATGGTCCAAAGTAGTTATTGAGGAATGTAATTTTGAGCATATATTGCCTCCTAAATTGTATGTGAAATCATAGGCTTAAAGTGAGAAATTTAATACATGTATTTCATTTGCAGCTTGGCCCTTAGTGAATGGATACATTAAATTTGTCTATTCTGTGGCCTCTTTTTCAAATGTGGTGAAGTCAGATATTTTCCAGCCGTTACTGTTGCAAAAACACGTGCTCTCCCACTGCAAGATATGCAGCAGTAGCATCCCTGTGGAAAAATCTACATTGCTTTCTCTCCTCACTGTACTCAGTCCTCAGCTGGAGGGCTGTGATCTCAGCCAGCCTAGTGCCTGCAGAGGAAACCCAGCAATTCCTCATTGCCACTGTGACTGTAATGAAAGATAGCTGTCTTGATGTAAAAATGCACCTGGTTGTTCAGTAGAGACACAGACACGGGAGTGCTTAGCATTGGGCAAGATGAAAGGCAGCCTGAGTTTTCCAGATTCAATTCATTTCCCAGGTTACACATTTTGCTTGCACACATCAGCCACCTTCTGCTAGTAGTTACCTCATTTTTATGGAAAGCACAGAAAGGACTGAGGTAATTTCCAAGACTATCCATCTGGCTTGAAGATGAAGCTTTCCGTCTGCTTTGAAAGTGTTACAAATCAGTTCACTGTTGTTAAAAGGGGACTAAAGTTAAATCTTTGTTATAGAACTGAAAGAGAGAGCTCATCAAATGGTGATGTTACAGAGTTACTGTATTTTCTAAGTGTTTTAGAATTGCTAGTATAGCATGGAGGGAATCTACGATTTAATGTTTTAGCTAATTATTTAGATCATCTTATTTGCATGTTGGGATACATATTCAGGTGACACAAACCAAGCGTAGCAGCAATTAAGTCATTTAAGTGGCATCAATTAAGACTAGCTGAGAATATGAGTAACTATATTAGTTCCATAAACTTCTATATTTGGGTTGGCAGCCTAAAACTCTTGGGATTTAGTGGGATGTGTTAAGTGCTCTGGTTGTGTCTCTTTCTCCCAGTTCTAATTCTTGCACAAGGATTTATTACAGCAATTCAACACTCAGAATTTCCTTGGCATTGGCAAAATCCTCAAGAGCCTGTTTTAAGATGTCTTTAATGATATTTTATGCCACAACAATCTGCAGTGGCTTCTTTCCTCTCAGTAGTATCTCTAGAGCAATGCAGTTGCAAAATAATCAGCATTAGACGACGGTTTCTGATAAGTATTTTTAATTTGGATTACTTCCTAAATTATTTCTTCCATAGCTGTATACAGTGCATCACCCTTCTTAATTATCTTCTCTCCTTCTTCAGCACCCTCCCCTAGTGTGTCTCGAGGACATTTTAATTGGCCAAGTTCCCTTTCTTTTTAGCAGCGGGAGGCAACTTCAAAATACAGTTGAATGTTGCCAGTTAAGAAATATGTTCTTTCCACATATACTTGAAAGTATTCCATGCAAACTGTTGTAATTAGTGATTGATTGGTTGATTGATTGACTTTTGTAATTTAAAAGTTTTGAGATTATAAAGGTCACATTTGTTTTTATGCTTGGAAAGTAGGAGAAACATATTTACCAACACAAAGCTTGCACTCTAACTTGGTAGTCAACAGCTTCATTATTTTTGTTGGAAGAAAGTGTGACTGTAGCTGGAAAATGTGAACCTTGTATCAAGCTGCTTGACAACAAACACTATGAGACACAGAAAATAGCTAAAATGGAGGAAAGCTTACCATAAAAATTGTTTTAACTTCAGTGTTTACCTCTCCACTGTTAACAGTGGTGTCTCGTGTTCTTAGCACAGAATGTAGAAGCAGTCAGATGCTGAAGTCGAGGTCACACTAAGCAACATATTTACCAGAACAAAGAACTAAAGTCCCGTAGGCCTCTAGTTCGCAGTATTTGATACCACAAACTATAAAGGTCAGGTGAGAAACTGAACCACTGCCTTCCTCCCAGCTGGTTCACATTGCAGCTACCACTGATGCAAAGCCCTAGGTAACATCAACAGAAAATAAACTTGCCCCAAAAAGAGTTTGTAAAAGCAAAATGTAAGACATCAAACAGTAGCTCCAAACTACAGGAGACAGTGACTCACCAACATAATGGAAAGTTATGATTGGTGTAATTTTTTAGGGTTAATGGCAGGCACATATTGGTATAAACCACAAGTTTTAAAGAGTCAAACAATATAATGTAAAAAAAGATAATGCATTTCAAATTTGCAAGGCAAAACTGTACCATCTATGAATAGAGTTTGAATGCAGAAGGTTAATTTTAAAACAGCCTGTTGATTCCATAAAAATATGCCTTCACACATGAGACTTTCACATTCCCTACTTGCCAAACAAAGAGTAAAGGACAAAAGTGTGGTTTTCATTATTGTATAGGACTTGTGTAGCACAACCAGCTGCTTATTCTGGTCTATGATGCTTTATCTCATCTGAAGTTCTCCTCATGGAAATTGCAGCTTCTTAGCACGGGGGTTGGTTTAGACCTCTTGACCTATGACTAAGTTGAAGAGTGACAGACTAAGCAAGCTGTATCAACAAGCAGGCAAAAGGATTTGCACTTTGTAGTGAGCCAAAGGTGGCTGGAGAAGGTGGTGGTGGTAAGGCTAGCAGCACTTTCTGCTTGACAGGTCATGGCACCTTGGCATGATGTGTGGGCAAACTCATCCAAAAGCTCTTAGTTTGGAACTACTCATTCCAAATCTTGGATCTACTTGTTCTCTTTCTTCATCATTTCTATCTGTGCAAAGTGATTGTGAAGTGATGGATGACTGGCAGAATTTTACTATCACTTCACATAGCCGTAATTGCCTGTGTGAAGTTGAAACTTTTTGTTATGCTCTCTTTGCTGGCAGTCAGCATGCAGAGGTACTGGTTGTACTGCCTTCTCCACGTGCGCTTAGGCTGTTTCATCCCTGCTCGTTCTTGTCCCTGTGTCACCCCTTGTCGCAGAGTTGTGTTGACACAACTGTCTGTTAGAACTCTGCTAAAAAACATATGTGAACTGGTTTGAATTAAAAAAACTTCTCATTTGATTCTTCGTCTGGCCTCATAAATAATTGGGTCTGTACAGCTGGGAGAGGAGGGGAGGCAGTGCAGGGAGGAATGGACAGCTGTGGAAGGAAACAAAGGGGACCTCTTAGAGCTGCCAGTGCTGTTGAAAGTGTCAGATGCCGTCTGTGTTTGTCAGCTAGTGCTTCTTCCCATTCAGAGAGGCACAGACCAGCCTCAGCTCTCCCAAATCACTCATTTTAATGGCACTCTGCAGAGCAGGTCCACTACAGGACTTGTGCAGGAGCAAATTGTCCTGAATAATTTCAGTTCTTCCCTATTCTTTGTGTTCAGTGTTTGTTGTTTTCACTTGAGGACCAAACGAGGAAAATAGTTGCCAACTGTATGTATTTTCAATTTAATACATAATTTCTGAGGTATTATAGGCAAATAAGATGTATGTTTGTTCTTTCTGGCTGTACCATTTGATATATAAGCTACCTCTACTACAGCCCTCTGAAGCAACTAATTAATGTATGACAAAAGAAATGATCTGAACAGGAGCCCTCAAATAAGAGGTGAACATGCGTATCCCAGGAAAACCATTAATCATGTGCATGAAACACTTCTGCTTCTGGTGAGTGCAGAAATTCTCCTTTTTGATTGCATCATTTTTTTTCTACGGATGAGAAGAGCATATTATAATACCAGGCACATGTTATCTTAAACTGATATGCCACAAGTAGCTAAATATAATATGTCTAGTGTATTGGTATGAACTAGTATGTAATCTCTGGATTGAATCCCAACTTTTCAAAAGGTCTCCTCACTTTCACTCTCCATTTTGGCAGAGAAATAAGAAGACAGTAATAATAGAAGTGGACAGACAGCCTATTTTTGAAATGGCAGGTTTATTAGAAATGTTCTCTACTCACAAACATTGGAAACATACTCAGCAGATTTTATTGTAACTGAAAGATTCAGTAGATAGTGGAAAGGGAGTAACTGTCAATGTAGATTAACCACTGAATTATGAGAAATAACAGGCCAGTTTCCACAGCAAACTCCTCACAAAATGACAATATTACTCAGCATCATTGGGTTCCAGTTTGTGTTCAGTCTGCCCTTAAGATGAAGCGCATGGTTCAAGAGCTTGAGTTTTGGGTTTATAATATTTACAGTAGAACTGCCTACAGATTACAGGAGGGAACACGTTAGCACCAGTGTTTATGGATTAGGGCTCACGTCGCCTCTGCCACTGCATGTGCATGGTACTGACTCTACTGAAGAGTTAGGTTAAAAAAAGGTTAATAAATCTGGCACTTGGAAGGCAAACTGTGCTCTGCAGTGACCTAGGAATCCTTCATTTTATATGTGACACTTGAATGCCTGTCTCTGAAGGCTGACCATCAGATTTACCCTAATGTGCTTTCTTGCAAAAATGCGTGCTTTGCTTCACCTCTTCTTGAAGTGTTATTTAGTAATATATGTAACTCCTTGACATCAGGAAATCAGTGTGATTTTCTTACTGCTGTTCTAAAACTAAGCACAAACTCTATATTTAGCAAACATTAGACAAAATTAGTATCTTTAGCAGTTTTGGTGAAACATTTTCACATAGCAAAAAATCTACATAAATACAGTGTTCATCATTACTGAAATTCACAAAAAAAGGCTTTGGTTAGAAAATTAAAAAGGGTCAAATAAAAAAAAAACTTTAAAAAAAAGAAGCCAAAGGAGTGTCAAATACTATATTGGAGTCAAACGAGTGCAGAATAAAACAGTAGTTGTCCATTAGTTAATTTTTCAGTATTAAAATCTTCCACCTAAGAAGCCCATCTCTTGCAAGCTGCGTGCCTTTCCTGACGTTCACAGCTGGTCTCCTTGTTCCAGTACAAGCAGGGTGGCGATAATTCCACATTTTCCTTTTCAAGGCAAAGAGTCCCTCTTCCAGCTGTGAGGTAGAGATTGGGTATCAGGTCCCTGGAGATACCACTGAGTGTAGCTTTTACACATTTGTTTCTAGTTCATTTATTTCAATAGTGCAGTGGTCTTTACTGTTGGATTTCTTAGTGTGATTCTCCACTGGACTTTCTTCTTGCTCCACTTGTACGGGTATGTGATGCTGAAACCCTTTCACCGTTTCTGGTCCACGAGATTCATTCATGGTCTTCACACAGCCATTTCTCTGGTAAGCCACAATCTGATGGACGTTAATAGGCTTAGTTTCACAGATCAATGGCACCTATGTGAAAAGCATTAAGATTTGGAATGCCACTGTTTGCTGTATACAACAGGAAAGGAATTTTTACTTTGAAAACCTGTGGTCCGCTTTACAGTCATCATAGGGCCTCCATAGACTTCCAGGACCTGTTTCTCATATACACTAAAGCATCTTTGCACCACCTGGCTAAAGTGAAGGTGTCTCTACATCTGTAAAAATGCAAATTCTATCACAATCCTAATTTAACTTATACCCACAGGAATAACTGCTTGCATCAGTAAAGCGATAGAAGTAGGGTAAATAAAGACTACAATTTCAGGGCTAAATTCAAAAGATATGGACTCTCAATGTCCAAGTGCTTGCTCTTGAGTGCAATTACATAGACCAGTAAGTATTTGTTGTTGTCTTCTGCCTTTCATCTAACCCAATAAACTAACACCTGTCTTTTCAGTTTGCCCTATTTCAAAAGAAATAGAGGATTTTATTGACTGATTCATAAGTTAAATATTGAACTGTCCTTTAAATCAAACCAGAAGTTCTGATGGGGAAAACAAGACGCAAATACTGGCAGAGAAAAGAGGTGGGCTTGCAGCTGAGAAAATTTGGCCTTTGGGTATACATTACTAACTCCACAAATTACGCAGCCAAAACGTATGGCAGAGTAATGGTATATTTTAATACAATTATAGAGCACGATGCAAAGAAAAATCTCATCATGGATGACTAAATAATCCCTTAGGAGGAATTTTATATTCTTCAAACATCTCCTCTTGAGTTCTGACTGAGTTCTAAATACAGCAATGAAATGTCAGGAGGCCTGTGTTATGCAGGAACTCAGACTTCACTTCTGGCTTTGTAACAGATGACGTACGTTACCATTAAGGTTGTATGTTTAGGTTTTTTGCAGCTAGCTATATGTGTAGCCCATATATTCAGGCCTGATCCTGTCATCAGTAATTACTGCAGGTGCTAAGTACCTCAGAGGATAAGGCCTGTCTTTCTGTATAAAACTTGAAAGAGCAGGAATTTTAAATGAATGTTGCAGGAAGGCACGAGAATGGGATTTACCAGAAAAACTGTCTGTAAAATGTGACAAATAGTAATAGGAATAGAACTTTGCTATAAATACTGTTATTCTTCGTAGAATACTATAAGGCATGAAACATGCCTTGTGAAAATCAGTCCTGATGAAGAAACTTCTCTGCATAAACTACTCTGTCTTTGTGGAAGAAAGGTGGTGAGAGTCTGCCACGAGCTGAAATGGTTGGAGATTAGCACCTCCAAGCATGATGGGCACATGGAATTAGGAATCTCCTTCGTCAAGGATTTGAAGGAGGAGTT